>NC_047071.1:11452808-11743663 GCF_902459465.1 Asterias rubens | reverse complement strand
TTGAGTGAGTGAGCCACAGATGTGGCACCCCATAGACTGCCTATTGCATTGATGATCTGGTAACTCACATCGCTGGCAAACTGTACAGTGAACGTAACCTGTGCACATACAGGAAAAATGACGAAACAACACAGATTAAAGACACTGGACACCTATAGTAATTGTCAAAGACCAGTCTTCTCACTGGGTGTATCTCAACATATGCATAAAATAACAAACAAGTGAAAATTTTGTCTCAATTGGCCATAAGAAGTCGCAAGAAAATAAATAAAGAAAAAAACACTCTTGTGGCACACATTTGTGTGCTTTTAGATGCTTTTAGATGCCTGATATATTTTTAACAATATTTTTACCTTGTAATGCCACATAATTCAGCTGTGTTGTAAAATGAGAAAAAAAAAGCTTCAGGCCCGAAGACTTTCTTAGACTTAAAGGTAGTGGACACTATTGGTAATTACTCAAAATAATTATTAGCATAAAACCTTTCTTGGTGACGAGTAATGGGGAGAGGTTGGTGGTATAAAACACTGTGAGAAACGGCTCCCTCTGAAGTGCCATAGTTTTCGAGAAAGAAGTAATTTTCCACGAATTTGATTTTGAGACCTCAAGTTTAGAACTTGAGGTCTCGAAATCAACCATCTAAACGCACACAACCTCGTGTGAAAAGGGTGTTTTTTTCTTTCATTATTATCTCGCAAACTCGATGACCGATTGAGCTCAAATTTTCACAGGTTTGTTATTTTATGCATATGTTGAGATACACCAACTGTGAAGGCTAGTCTTTGACAATTACCAATAGTGTCCACTGCCTTTAAATATTGCAGTGAGAAAGTACCTATTTCTCAAAAATAATGTTACATGTACTTCAGAGGGAGTCATTTCTCTGCCTTCAAGGTTCAAATTCATCAAGTATTTCAGCCCACCCCTTCCCAATTCTAGTCATCCGTTTTGGTCTCAGTTATCTAATAATTATCGTTTGTCCAGTTTTAATTTGCTTTTTGCCTTGAGCCAAAAAGAAAAATCGTATGTAAGAATACCTGAACCAACCCCCCACAGACGTCAATTTGCTAATTTCGCCATGAATAGATTCCACAAGTGGGCCCATACGAACGTACAATGTTGCAAGAGTACTGGGTGCGAGAGAAAGGAGTCATTACAGGGTGCAAAGAGAAAGGAATGATAGAGATTACGACAACGGGTTAATCATGTATTTCACTAACGAGTGTGGAGTATAAAAAAACTGTCGTTGGAAGGAGATTATTACAGATGCCAACTTTAAAACAACAGTGTACATGTACCTTCCCCTTCATGGTTTACAGATTTCATGCATGGTGACGATGTTGCAGACCTAAAATAAGTAGCTTGCAGTCTATGTATCTGCAATCGATAATGACCCACTCACACGCTTTCCAATGGACGATAAATGACAGATTTATTCAAAAGCCTTTATTTAAGGTATTGCAACAACCATAATGAGTGCCATAATGGCATTGCTTGAGCACTGTGCTCACTCCCAAAGAGACAGCACAGTCTTTAGACTTTTCCCAACAGTACAGATCTATGCTTATTCAGTGCTATGAGCTCATTGCAAATTCAGTTTCCAGAAAAAATACATCATTAGCCCATTTGGAGGTCTTTGACAGGCTAGACTTGTGGACAAGTCGTTAAATCAGCCCCACGTAAAGATAGTCGAGTTGTAGCGGTGCTCTCACGAGATCACTGCTCTCGCGCAAACTGCTGGCTCCCCGATTTCTACTCCTGATTAATGATTCCTCATTACTGCATGGGGCCGATTTAACGACTTGTCCACAAGTCTATAAGCCTTTTTGAGGTATGGCGGACCATGGAGCGGACAGGATACGTGCGCGTCACACGCCGCGACTGATGCCATGCTCACCATGATGGTGGTCATTAGGTTTACGTGTAAACGCCGCGTTGCCTAAAATGCGCACTTCACTGAATAACATACGTTCTATTTCTATGGTCAATACGCACAATATTACCACAACTTTACAGTGTTGTAGCATTGTGTCCGCCATACCTCAAAAAGGCTTATTAATAGGCAAGCATGCCTCCTGTCCTCCTCCCCCCCCAAATGATGCAGCTGGTCGACAAAGAAAAGCCAGTTACAGAATGTCAGTTGAATAGGTCTTGTTTCAGATCAATTTGCAGGCTTGTCTTCAAGGCAGTGGACACTATTGGTAATTACTCAAAGTAATTATTAGCATAAAACCTTACTTGGTAACGAGCAATGGGGAGAGGTTGATAGTATACAAAACAATGTGAGAAACGGCTCCCTCTGAAGTAACGTAGTTTTCGAGAAAGAAGTAATTTTCCACAAATTTGATTTTGAGACCTCAGAATTAGATTTTGAGGTCTCGAAATCAAGCATCTAAAAGCACACAACTTCGTGTGACAAGGGTGCTTTTTCTTTCATAGATATCTCGCACATCGACGGCCAATTGAGTTCAAATTTTCACAGGTTTGTTATTTTAAGCATATTATTTAGATACACCAAGTGAGAAGACTGGTCTTTGACAATTACCAATAGTGTCCAGTGTCTTTAAATTAATTGCCAATTTAATAATTAACTCTTGCAGGTACATGCATCATTTGTTTATGTATGCTCATAAAAAGTCTATGTTTATTTTTTTCTACTTACTTATTTCATTTCACAAAAAGAAATGTTCAGTTTTTCTTTATGGGAAAGAAAACTGTGATTGGGAAAAATCCAAGCAATCAGGTTGGGACTGAAAACCCAATCCACATGCACTACTCCCGCCTGAGGGGAGATTCAGGGAGACAGAATTTAATTTGAGGCTATCACCTCGTCTGGCCCAGTGTCCCCAAACTAAGGTCGGCAGTGTTGTCAAATGTCAAATGCTGAATATCATTGCTGTTTAAAGGCACTGGACAGCTTCGGTAAGTGTCAGAGACCAGTCTCTGATTGGTCAAAACCCGGTCACGTGTGGGAGTGTTAACGGTGGTATAAAGACCGGCTTTGGAAAATAGCGAATAAGTGGCCACTAAATCAGCATACATTGTGTAAACCTTGCCCGTTGCGCTGTATCGCACGCTTATCTATATCCCTGTTAGTTTCATTGCAACTTCGCGCACTTACGCGTACGCGCGCTAAAAAATTTGAGTGCGCGCGTGTAACATGTGCGCGCGTATAATGAATTCAAATGAAAAAAAATGAAAAAACCAAATGAATTCATCTGTGATGAATCCACCTCATCAGAAAAGCCAGATTGAAGTGTAGAATTCTATTTTGAGTATGATTATGTTGTTTACAAAAGCTAACTCTATTGATATTTTCAAACTCGGCTCTATCCCTGATGGTTTAACACAAACACTTGAATCGGTGCAGATGGCTCCTCAGGCAAGGAGACAGGAAATTACTTGTTGAAGGCAAAACGCTACAAATGAAATCGGCAGACATGCTTTTCCTTTTGCATTCACCATTTTATAAAACTTGTCTCGTGAAAGAAAGTTTACAACAATAGGGAGACTGCCCCCATCGTCGTTAGATACGTACAGCTCAGTTAGTAGAGCGCCGGCATGCTAAAGGCACTGGAAACTATTGGTAATTGTCAAAGACCAGTCTTCTCTTTGGTGTTTTTACAACATATGCATAAAATAACAAACCTGAGAAAATTTTAGCTCAATTGTTTTTACTGCCTTTAATCTGGGTTGCAGGTTCATGTTATGCTCTAGTGATTTTTTCTTTGTTCGACAAAAACAATTTCACAAAACATTAAGTGGTTGTTCTACTTGTGATGTTCAATTTATTTCAGCTTGTATCCCAGCCTACTGGGGACAATATACAAATAAAATTTGTTGTCAAGTGAAGTTATGTAAAAGTAAGCTTATTACAAATTTGTGTAAGTATTCAAACATGGCTGGGGTAAAATGTGACAGAGTTATTGAATACTAGAAGCTTCTCGGTCAGGGTAAAGGACTGCAGTCTAAAAAAAAACCCAAAACAATATCTGGTAAATGGGAAATAGCTGCAATGCATAGGCTCCCTCTGCAAGAGGAAAATTGATCTTTGTTTAGTACAAATCATCACAATAATAACTATCTAAATGTTAGGCTTAGTTCAAGTCAGGTCTCGTGCTAATCGATTTAGTAATATATGAGCCCTCTAGTGTCAATTAATTGCCAATCCAGTGAGTTTTGGATCCCAAACTCACTTTGGATGAGACTGGTTCCCTGTCCTTACCGGCAAGGCAGTGGACAGTATTGGTAATTACTCAAAATAATTATTAGCATAAAACCTTTATTAGTAACGAGTAATGGGGAGAGGTTGATAGTATAAAACATTGTGAGAAACGGCTCCCTCTGAAGTGACGTAGTTTTCGCGAAAGAAGTAATTTTCCACGAATTTGATTTTGAGACCTCAGATTCAGAATTTGAGGTCTCGAAATCAAGCATCTGAAAGCACACAACTTTGTGTGACAAGGGTGTTTTTTCTTTCATTGATATCTCAAACTTCGACGACCGATTGAGCTCAAATTTTCACATGTTTGTTATTTATATGCATATGTTGAAATACACCAAGTGAGAAGACTGGTCTTTGACAATTACCAATAGTGTCCAGTGTCTTTAAATTAATTGCCAATTTAATAATTAACTCTTGCAGGTACATGCATCATTTGTTTATGTATGCTCATAAAAAGTCTATGTTTATTTTTTTCTACTTACTTATTTCATTTCACAAAAAGAAATGTTCAGTTTTTCTTTATGGGAAAGAAAACTGTGATTGGGAAAAATCCAAGCAATCAGGTTGGGACTGAAAACCCAATCCACATGCACTACTCCCGCCTGAGGGGAGATTCAGGGAGACAGAATTTAATTTGAGGCTATCACCTCGTCTGGCCCAGTGTCCCCCAAACTAAGGTCGGCAGTGTTGTCAAATGTCAAATGCTGAATATCATTGCTGTTTAAAGGCACTGGACAGCTTCGGTTAGTGTCAGAGACCAGTCTCTGATTGGTCAAAACCCGGTCACGTGTGGGAGTGTTAACGGTGGTATAAAGACCGGCTTTGGAAAATAGCGAATAAGTGGCCACTAAATCAGCATACATTGTGTAAACCTTGCCCGTTGCACTGTATCGCACGCTTATCTATATCCCTGTTAGTTTCATTGCAACTTCGCGCACTTACGCGTACGCGCGCTAAAAAATTTGAGTGCGCGCGTGTAACATGTGCGCGCGTATAAACTGACGCCGAGCTCATGCGCGCGTTTTAATGCTCAAGGAACAGCTATCGTCCAATCATTTGCCTCTATTGACCCCAGTGAAGGCGCTGAACAGATCATTATTTAAAAGAGTCACTGGTCTCAAAGATCAGTAATGTGATTAACGCACGAAAGATGGCCCCTAAACATGTCTGGAAGTACCGCCGAGAGAAAAGTCACAAACTTAGGGACAATTTTAGCCGTTTAATTCGCTAAAAAAGGTAATTATTAATGGGAATAGCAGTGTTCGTACCCGGTCTTCACTGCGGGGTTATGACCTTGGTTGGTGGCTGGCGCCGTTAACGGACCTCGCCTCTGGCTCGGTCCGTTAACAGCGCCAGCCACCAACCCGGTCATTACCACGCAGTGAAGACCGGGTACTCGCACTGTTATTCCCTAATTATAAACCACTTGGGAAAGTGACTTAGTAAATTTTTAATGAAAAATTGACTAGAGTGGGACTCGAACCAATGACCTCCCGATTAAAGTGCCGGTGCTCTATCAACTAAGCTATTTATCCCTATGTTGTCGGTCTCCCTAATTTTTCAATATCTTTATTCGCTCGTGCCAGTCAGAAGCCATACAACTGTTAACTGCAGCGTAGCCAGGGATCACACCCAAATTATGGTACAACCTGGGAAGCGGTAACCAGGGGATCACCTTAAGGGGATGCGACTTTTTATTTATAAACCACAATGTTTTTTACTATCACAATGTTTTATACTATCAAGCGCTCTCGATTGCTTGTTACAATTAACTTCTTATCTTCCCGGTCACATCCGTGCATCCACTACACTGGACTCATTTAAAACTGCTCTCAAAACACACTTATTTAAATCCACCTCAGCTTGTTCAGTTTCAGCTATATCATCCCACTTAAAATTGTAATTTTTGTTTGTCATCGTACACTTCTTGGTCTTAATTTAGTGCATTTAATTACTTTTATGTTTCAGCGCTTAGAAACCCTGTATTAAAGCAATCGCACAGCACCAGTGAACAGTATTGTCCAACACAATGTCCAAAAGCCCACACTTCGTGTATCACAACTTATATTTTAAAATAACAAACCTGTGAAAATTTAGGCTCAATTGGTCATCAGAGTCGAGAGAAAATAACGTGAAAACCCACCCTTGTTTCCGCACATTTCGCCATGTCATGACATGTGTTTAAAATAAATCCGCTATTCTCGATATATCGAGAATTGATAGTTGTGTTTTAAAATGTTTTCTCAAAAAGTAAAGCAATTCATGGAATAATATTTCAAGGGAAGTCTTTCACCATTACCTTGTAAGTTATTTGTAAATCTGTGAATTTTTAATTTTTGTTCTGTTCAGAAAGTGTTTAGCTGTAGGATCACTTCAATCAGCATCATGCCAATCAGGGAAAACCAAATGAATTCATCTGTGATGAATCCACCTTATCAGAAAAGCCAGATTGAAGTGTAGAATTTTATTTTGAGTATGATTATGTTGTTTACAAAAGCTTACTCTATTGATATTTTCAAACTCGGCTCTATCCCTGATGGTTTAACACAAACACTTGAATTGGTGCAGATGGCTCCTCAGGCAAGGAGACAGGAAATTACTTGTTGAAGGCAAAACGCTACAAATGAAATCAGCAGACATGGTTTTCCTTTTGCATTCACCATTTTATAAAACTTGTCCCGTGAAAGAAAGTTTACAACAATAGGGAGACTGCCCCCATCGTGGTTAGATACGTACAGCTCAGTTAGTAGAGCGCTGGCACGCTAAAGGCACTGGACACTATTGGTAACTGTCAAATACCAGTCTTCTCACTTGGTGTTTTTACAACATATGCATAAAATAACAAACCTGAGAAAATTTTAGCTCAATTGTTTTTACTGCCTTTAATCTGGGTTGCAGGTTCATGTTATGCTCTAGTGATTTTTTCTTTGTTCGACAAAAACAATTTCACAAAATATTAAGTGGTTGTTCTACTTGTGATGTTCAATTTATTTCAGCTTGTATCCCAGCCTACTGGGGACAATATACAAATAAAATTGGTTGTCAAGTGAAGTTATGTAAAAGTAAGCTTATTACAAATTTGTGTAAGTATTCAAACATGGCTGGGGTAAAATGTGACAGAGTTATTGAATACTAGAAGCTTCTCGGTCAGGGTAAAGGACTGCAGTCTAAAAAAAAAACCCAAAACAATATCTGGTAAATGGGAAATAGCTGCAATGCATTGGCTCCCTCTGCAAGAGGAAAATTGATCTTTGTTTAGTACAAATCATCACAATAATAACTATCTAAATGTTAGGCTTAGTTCAAGTCAGGTCTCGTGCTAATCGATTTAGTAATATATGAGCCCTTTAGTGTCAATTAATTGCCAATCCAGTGAGTTTTGGATCCCAAACTCACTTTGGATGAGACTGGTTCCCTGTCCTTACCGGCAAGGCAGTGGACAGTATTGGTAATTACTCAAAATAATTATTAGCATAAAACCTTTATTAGTAACGAGTAATGGGGAGCGGTTGATAGTATAAAACATTGTGAGAAACGGCTCCCTCTGAAGTGACGTAGTTTTCGCGAAAGAAGTAATTTTCCACGAACTTGATTTTGAGACCTCAGATTCAGAATTTGAGGTCTCGAAATCAAGCATCTGAAAGCACACAACTTTGTGTGACAAGGGTGTTTTTTCTTTCATTGATATCTCAAACTTCGACGACCGATTGAGCTCAAATTTTCACATGTTTGTTATTTATATGCATATGTTGAAATACACCAAGTGAGAAGACTGGTCTTTGACACTTACCAATAGTGTCCAGTGAATATAACTTACATGAATTACAGTACATGTACATGTACACCAACATAACAATGTTTTATATTTAAGAACTGACTCCGCGTAGTACAGTTAATCACAATCCTTTTAAGCTAAAGTAGTAGTCCCAGCCTAATTTCTATACCATCCGCCTGGGTAATAGTTAAAAAGCAGGACAGTACTTTTCAGAACTGAGAGGTCTCCCGAACCCCCAAACATCTACTCTGCGGTAGTAGAATAAAGCAAGACAGTTCTCTAACAACAAACTCTACCTGGCAAGTAGATACACGCATGGTGTTACACATGTACATTGATGCCTCACCATGCGATGGCTCAAATCCTATGTAATGTTTTATATGTAAATATGCAAGTATAATTTGACTGTGAAATGAAGGCAAGATCAATGGTACATCCGTACCAGGTGACTGCCAGAATATTGATGCGGGCTCAAGACCTGTACACTCTGTGGCGTAACTTATGAGCCTTAAAATGTGATGTCTGATGTTCAGGCTAACTATCGATAAGATAGTTCATTGGCGGATTCCTAGGGGAATGATGACGCAAAGCAAAGTTGTAGAGTAAAGCAGGTCAATAGAGAGGTTTCGCAAGCGTGCGGATACACATACAGACATGATAACGCGTGTTGGATTTTGCTTCACAAAATATAGACCCGTTTCACTTGAGTGCGCTCGCATTCATCATGAGTGCTTTTCTGACATACATGACCGATAGAGACCCCGTGTTTTATACACTGCATTTTCTCATCGATTTGCTTGCAAGTGACTAACAAATTTCTATCTATACCAAGCACGATACCAATGAAAACAATTCAGAGGGAATTTTTTTGGATCAAGGACATGTAGGACAATAAAAAGAACTAAAATTCTGCAAAACAGTATCCGTTTTTCTAAGACGTGTATGAGCTCCCGTATCCGTTGCTAACCTGTATGCAAAATACGATAGTCGCGGAAATGCGCCACGTGAACACACAAAGTGTCGACGTACCGGTATCTGTATCTGTACCCGTACACTTGCGAAACCTCTCTATTCCACCAAGTTGGGAAACACCTTGTGACATTTGTATGACGTGTGCATGATTTTAGTCCTGCCCCATTTCTGCTGTATTTAACAACTGCAATCACAAACACGAATTTGTCTGGTACAATTTGTTTCTTGCAATTTGTGCACAAAGTGAATTTGCACAATAATGTATTTGAGTGTTGAAAAATTTGAAAAATAAACTTCTGGATGTAACATCCAAATCACACATTTTTCATGTGGAGTGCATGCAGTGGATTAATTAGGCGAACAAGGACTCAACAAAAGTCCAACTTGGGTCAAGTCTAAGATCAACACTGGAAGGTTTTTCATCTTAAATTCTATAATTCTAAATTCATGAAGGCCACTGCTTACAGTGAACAAGAAGGCCATTTGAAATTCAACATCTAAAAAAAAAGACTTTTAAACATGGTCCGATTTCAAAAATCAAGATATTATAATTAAAGACAGTGGATACTATTGGTAATTGTCAAAGACTGGTCTTCATAGTTGGTGTATCTCAACATATATATGCATAAAATAACAATCCTGTGAAAAAAAACACCCTTGTCTTACCACGTTGTGTGCTTTCAGATGCTTGATTTCGAGACCTCAAATTCTAAATCTGAGGTCTCGAAATCAAATTCGTGGAAAACTACTTCTTTCTCAAAAACTACGTGACTACAATGTTTTATACTATCAACCTCTCCCCATTACTCGTCATCAAGTAAGGTTTTATGGTAATAATTATTTTGAGTGATTACCAATAGTGTCCACTGCCTTTAATGAAGAATTAATACTCCACAAGGGAAACTGACTTAGGTAGATTTAAATTAATTTGGGGTTGAACAAAGACAAATTTACTTTTTTTTTTTTAAGTTTATTTTTTTGACGAGACTTACAAATCCCGCTCAAGTAAATTTGTCTTTGTTCAATCCAAAAGTATTTTAATTCAGAAGACAAACTTGAATTTCATTGAAGTCATTACAATACATCTCACCTCACATCTTTAGATGTCACCAAATATAAAATAAACAATTAACACTCACAACTCGCAACTCACAACTCGCTTGCGATGGGCTTGCATATACTTTGCGATCAATTTCTAGGCATTTTTAGGCTGGGGCCCTAACTTGACTTCTAGCGGCTGGCAGGTCATTTTGGGCAGTCGGGTGAGCATCAATTATTTTTAACTCGACTTAAAACCTGGTGCTATGTTTTGCATTGCAAACTGATCGCCAATAAATTGGTCGATGTTCGATGCCAAATTGTTGACAATACAGACAAACCATATCGCAGGGGGTATCGCAGGAACATAGGCAGGACATCGAACGAGTGTCCGACGGACAATAGCTGATAAACAAGCCAAGTATTTGACCCCACCTCCAATTATTGCAGTGTGCAGCCGGGGCACTTAAGTTTGTGACTATGACCGCCCCATTAAACGACCTCTTCTTGCTGTTCGATGCCAATGAATAGCAAGTCCTTTAGTCTAACCACTTGACCACAGTGATTGATGGAGCTTGGTGCACCTCATACTTGGTAGCTGTTTCCCCCCCCCCCCCAACCCCTCTCAGGACTTAAAAACCAAAACAATATTAGCATGATCGTTACCTGGTTTGACGCATCTCTGACAATCCTTGCAATGCTTATACGTGCTGCCATCTTTGGACGTGCAGCTGTTGCATTGAGTACAGTGTATATTCTCTTCCGCTACGTAGCGTTTACACGCTTTACAAAACCTGCCGTTAGATTGAGAAAAGATTACTAACAACTGTGTAATATTTGTTTTTACCCATACACTGATGTGTATGAAGCACTCTGTACTCAGTACTCCCCCCACCCCCTGGAGTCCTGTGAACAAAAATCAACTGCACTGGCATATTACTCGGATAGGTTGTGAACCCACCTGGTTTTGAGAAAATCCTGAAATCAAGAAAAACCCTGAGAAACCCCACACCTGCTAGTTTAGGTCAATTTGAGCTCTTTGTGAAATCATTCCCAGGTCTTTTCCTGGCAGACAAGATAGTGTCCAATTTACATGGACAGTTTTTTGTTGTTAATAGGCTAATTACCACACAGAACAAAAGTAGGAAATGTGCACCTTTTCTTTACACTACTGTTTGGAGACAAGCTCAAGATATAAAGAGAAATAAATATAGAATAAATATTCTGGTTTATAGTAACTGCACTGGCAACTTCCACCACAGATATTTTTTGTAGTGTGAAGTGAAAGGGCCTATGTATGTTTTTTCAATTTTTGTGATCGCCCTTTCCAGGGCATAAACTCTACGTGGCGCACTTTGTTTATCAATTCCAGAGCTGTGTATCGAGAGAGTTGCGACCAGTTGCAATTATAAGCCATTTTCGGTATAAAAAACCAACAAACCAAAAAGGCACAAAGGCTGCCAGACCGGACTGCACATTGGGTTGTGCTGCATTTAGACAAACAATTGCGCCCAGCAACCACCTGACTAAAGACAACAGGTCCTTCCATGTCATATTATAACTCTCTCAATACATAGCTCTAGTGATTCCCCCCCCCAAAAAAAAATAAAATAAAATAAAGATGCATTTAAAAACGAACCTGTAGCCTTCATCGAGAGGAAGATGGATTTCAGAGGGTTGAAGATTGGTGAAGACTCTGACAGGGGAGCCTTTCTTACGAGCCTTCTTCCGATTGCTCTGGAACAACGGGTGATTATCATAGTCAACCTGCATGGCAAGAGAACAAGCACAAAATTAAGATCCTCATTCCCTAGATTTGTAGTGGTCATCCAAAGGGGAGGCTTGGTTACCCACAGAAAAGGCTTGGGGCTTGGGGCTCCCAAGGGAAAACTTGAGGCACCTACAGGGGAGACTTCGAGACGTATTGTATGTCATTTTCGTAATCTTTTGCAATTTTTACTGTCATGCGAACAGGCTGGTCCTGGAGAGAGCGCAATATAAAATCAATAAATTATTATTATTACTTAGGACACCCAGAGGGGAGGCTCGGAGCACCCAAATAAAAGGCTTGGGCACCCAAAGAAAGGCTTGGGGCACCCCTTAGAGCAGCCAAAGGGGAGGGTTGGGGCATCCAATGGGAGGCTGTGGCACCCAAAGAGGCTTAAGGCAAGCAAAGGGAAGGCTTGGGAGAACAAAACAAGCCTTGAAGAACCTAAAGGGGAGGCTTGGGGCACCCAGAGGGGAGGCTTGGGAACCTGAAGGAAAGGCTTAAGACAACCAAAGGGGAGGTTTAAGGCACCCGAAGAGGAGGGTTGGGGTATCCATAGTGGGGCTTGGGCACCCGAAGGGGCTTGAGGCAAGCAAAGAGGAGGCTTGGGGCACCCAAAGAGGCTTGAGGCACCCAAAGGAGAGGCTTTGGGCAACAAAAAAAGGCTTGAGCCACCCAAAGGGAAGGTTTGAGGCACCCGGAGGGGGGGTTTGGGGTATCCAAAGGGAGGCTTTGGCATCCGAAGGGGCTTGAGGCAAGCAAAGAGGAGGCTTGGGGCACCCAAAGAGGCTTGAGGCACCCAAAGGAGAGGCTTGGGAACCTGAAGGAAAGGCTTAAGACACCCAAAGGGGAGGTTTAAGGCACCCGAAAAGGAGGGTTGGGGTATCCAAAGGGAGGCTTGGGCACCCGAAGGGGCTTGAGGCAAAGCAAAGAGGAGGCTTGGAGCACTCAAAGAGGAGGCTTGGGGCACTCAAAGAGGAGGCTTAGGGCACCAAAGAGGCTTGAGGCAGCCAAATGAGAGGCTTGGGACAACAAAACAAGGCTTGAGCCACCCAAAGGGGAGGTTTGAGGCATCTAAAGGGGAGGATTGGTGTATCCAAAGGGAGGCTTAAGGCACTCAAAGGGAAGGCTTACAAAGGCAGCAAGGGGGAGGTTTGAGGCACCCAAAGGGAAGGCTTCGCTTAGGGCACCCAAAAGGGAAGGTTTGGAGTAACCTAGATGTTTAAAGCAATGAAGTCTTCAAGAAATACAAACAACAAAGTAATTTATTAACCTGAGGTGTACAATTCCTACCTTGTAGTCAAGCATTGTAAAAGAAGGAAAACTATCCAGAATTCTTTGTTCTAAGAAGTATGGGAAGATCCAAAGTAGTGGAAGCTTAGCTGTCGAGCCAAGGTCTGAAATACAATAATAATAATAATTGAGTTAACATTTAAGTGAGAAATAATCTCCTTCTCAAAAAACTAAGTTACTTCAGGGTGAGCCTTATTTCATACATACTAACAACAGCTCTCCATTCAATGGTTATTGCTTGTTACCAAGAAAGTTTTTATTCTAACAATTCTTTTGAGAAATAACCAATAGTGTTCAGTGCCTTTAACGAACACCTTGTTTCAAGGGGTCATAGCTCCCTATCAGTCCATCGGGCGATGCAGAAAGCCAGTTCCTGTTCTAGGGAGTCAATGCCAAATGATGATGACCCTTTGCTACTTTTACCTTGTAACCCCATTGTCCATCTTCCCATCATCCTCTGGATGACCTCAGCCAGGATCTCCACCCTGCCTCCAAAAGGAGGGTCAGTAACCATAACGATACCATCGCCATGGTTACGATGCAAAAAGTCCTCGCAGATAGTCCTGCTCTTCTCGCCGTCTAAAAAGTGATCGTTGAACATGTTGTAACGACAGAAGAGGCTCGGAGGGTAGAACTGACCCTAAAATTGACAGAATTGTGAAATTGTAAACTCACATTTTGGACTTTATCAAATGACATCATTGGAATCATGAAACAGCCCAAAGGCTGGAACTAATTAAAACACAATACGCTACACCCAGCATTGCAGCCAGGGTGGGAGACACCCACAGCTCAAAATTTTGCTCAGCAGTCTGAGCAAAGTACATTGTGCCGCCCAGCATAAATTTCCACCTTTAGAAATGAAATTTTCACATATTTTTTTTATTGCTTTATTGTATACATGTACATCTACATTTATATAGGATTAAAACAATCAAGCGTTTCCAAAAACCAAGGGTTTTGGCTTATAAGATAAGGGCTCAAGAAAATGCTTACATATCTATGGTCTATATCCAACAACAGACTGCTGAGGTCTGATGATGCCTCAGACTGTATCATCTCATGTAATCTGCAATAAGAGAAAACAAACACGGCAAGACGTCAAGATGGTTTTTAGGCTCTAGCTACCGGGCAACCTCGATAGTCTAGTTGGTAAGACAGTGCTCTAGAATTGCAAGGGTCGTGGGTTCGAATCCCACCCAAGTTACATGCCTGTGTTATTTTTTCACAGGGCTCGGGAAAGTTCCGAGTATAATGTGCTAACACACATCGGTGTATGGGTAATTATTATTATTTTTTTTTATACTATTTATCCCAATGCAAATTTAACATCACCATCACTTAAGATGGTTTTAGTAAAACATTAACAGCTACCAGTAATCAACGACATGTGGGGTGTGTGGGGGGGGGGGGGGGGAGGGAGTGTACTTCTGACCGATTTGCTCAAGGTTTTCAATGGGCATGGTTATTTGGCCCTTGAGAAAAAAAGTGGGAACATTTTATTTTAGGGCTGACCCATGGTTTAATTTATCAAAAAGAGAAGGGGTTCGCCTCGGTGTTCCTGGTTTGGTTGGCGGCATATTGCGCCACAACATCTTGTAAACCATTACATGGTGCTATGTAAAGTAGGTCTCCTAATTCAAAAGTAGTTTCCCATACCTTGCAGGAAAATACTGCATGTTAAAATGCCTTGAGCGTCACTGAGTGAAAGAAATGCATGCTATTTAAGAAGCCACTATTATTACATCATTATTATTACCTGGGAGACCCAACACACAGCACTCTGTCATAACCGAGCCTCTTAATGGTGGTGATCAGAAACTCAGTGGCTGTTTTAGAGAACAGATATTGCTGCAAAACAAAACAGAAGAAAATAAAAAATACGGCATATATCAACTTGACAATAATATGTGGAAAAAAAATAGGCCCAAATTCATTGCTCTGTTTACCACAGGCAAAGAATCGGCGCTTAAGAATCGGCGCTTACCGCTGTGATCTAAATGAAACAGCGGTATATAAATGCCTTTTTGTATTGTTGTGTATTGTATTACTAAAACACTAAGTATTACTGCTTACACTAAGGGTGTTTCACAGGAAATGTTTTGTTTACACAGTATAGAAAACATCGACAAATGTCAATTCAGTCCCATATACCTTCTCTTTGACTCTCGTTTGAGCAAAAGTTGGTCAAATATTGCAGATGTTTGTGGGCGCTCCGGGCATTTCGCTACAAGCAGCTTGTGGCCGCTATGGTCTCCAAAGGGAAAAGATTTTCCAATGGAAGTATTAATAATAAAAATAATAATAATAATAATAATAATAATAATAATAATAAAAATCATATATTATAATAATAATAAAAAATAATTATAATAATAATTGCAAAAGTGGCCTTTGTAAAATGAAAATGGCCTTGCCCTCTCAATTATGAGATTCCAGGCATGTTAGTCTCTGTGGATGTTTACTCTCTATAAACTTTGATACCAGTTTCCATGATCCTGGTGACTACTCACAGCGTTTGTTTTGTTGTCCTCTAGCGGGAGGAGGAGATAGGATGGTTGACTCAGGATAGCGTCGGTGAGGTCAGCCTTTATCTTATGCTTCGAGTGAGTCTGGACTTCTTGTGGACGCAGTAACAGGCTGCAGGATTGACAAAATTTCCTCTCAGATGGACTCAAATCCTTAGTGTCCTGCATTCTAAATTGAAGAAAAAAAGGAAAAAATTGGTACAACTAAAAAAAAAAAAATCATTTTTTTTAGTGGTTGTGATGATTTCTTCTGGTGTTCTATGAGGAAATATATATGAAATACTTTGCTACATTATAGTGTCAGTACCATTTCAGTACAACTAGAACTAGAAACTTGGTTTATACTCACAACAGTTATTTCAGAATTGCTCTCGATCTAAGTGACTCGACTTAAGTGACTTGAGACCAAGACTAGATCAAAAATGAAACTCAGGCTCCATCTAACATCCGTTTCAAACAGGCGCTCCAGAGTCATGCCGAAACCAAATTCTGAATTAAGTACATGAAAGTTTGACGACTGAAACGGTGAGGAGCGACAGGACGTGCTAGAAGTCTGGAGCGCCTTGGTTTCAGTCAACGATCTTGTCATAAGATGGACCCAGTGTAAATGTTATGTGAAGTTCGCCTGTCTGAAACTAAAATTTGTTTGGTTTAACCCACAGTCGCTCCTAATCTATTTGGTTTGTCGCAACTCTGGCGTGCCTGTCTGAAGCGGATGTAAGTGACACCACTTCAACTCTGCCCTATGACCTTTGTGGTTATGGACTGATAGCATACATCGAATGGTCAAAGGCAGTGGACACTATTGGTAATTACTCAAAACAATTATTAGCATAAAACCTTAATTGTTAGCCAGTAATGGGGAGAGGTTGATAGTATAAAACATTGTGAGAAACAGCTCCCTCTGAAGTAATGTAGTTTTTGAGAAAGAAGTGATTTTCCACGAATTTGATTTTGAGACCTCAGAATTCAGATTTAGAATTTGAATCTGCATCTGAAAGCACACAACTTTGTGTGACAAGGGTGTTTTTTTCTTTCATTATTATCTCGCAACTTCGCCACCAATGGACGTCAAATTTTCAGAGGTTTGTTACTTTACATGAGTGTTGAGATACACCAACTGTGAAGGCTAGTCTTTGACAATTACCAATAGTGTGTCCAGTGTCTTTAACGGTAGTTTTTTTTTCCCTTTTTACCTTTGGAAAAAATGTTCATGGCTGGTCCACGGCTGCTGTGATCTGTTGAGTTCCTCTCTGCTCATCTTCTTAGCCTCAGAGACTTTCTCATCAGCGAGCTGGTAAAAGCTGCAATCTTTACGATCTCTGCATGCAGAGCAGGCATAGTAGCGCTGTTTCTTGTGCTTCCCATTGAACCGCTCAAACAGTAACGTCGGACCTGTGTGAGTAAAAAATTGCAATGTTTATCATGAAAATAACAAACAAGTAAGTTATAGGGAAGGTACACGTTTGGTAATTACTCAAAACAAATATAAAACTTACTTGGTAACAGGCATTGGAGATCTGTAGATAGTATAAAACATTGTGGGAAACGACTCCCTCTAAAGTGACACGGTTTTTGAGAAAGAGATAATTTCTCACTAAATAAAATAATAAAAGACTTCTAGCTACAGTAGAAGTATTTTATTCTTATCTAAAAGCACACATATTTGTCCAACAAGGCTGTTTTTTCTCTCATCATTTTCTCGCAACTTCGATGACCAATTGAGCCCAAATTTTTACAGGCTTGATATTTTATGGTTTTGATGGGATGCACCAAGTGAGAAGACTGGTCTTTGACAATTACGAAACATGTACCTTCCCTTTAAATAATCTGTAAGTATAGGAGAGCTTTATATGTTCACTGTGGTGATTGCGATCCCATATAACTTCTTAAGTCTTGTATCCCATACCCACAAAAAACCCACAGAAATGAATGAAAACATTGTTGTGTTGCATGTTTAAGCAACTCCACTTATACAATGGGAAAAGTTTCCGTATGGCGCCACCACTTTTTCATTCCACATGAAATAATATAGTACATAGTTTACTAGTTGTGATAACATAACCCTCCTCCCGATGTGGGGACGAGGGTTACCTTATCGCAACTACTAGTTTACCTCAATGAGATATCCCTTTTTGTAAGAATGAGTGAAAAGGTGGTGGCACCATACGGAAAATTATCCCAACTTCATAACTTAACATCCATGCTTGTGAAAAACCCTTGCATTCCTCTTTGAGATCAAGAAACTGGTCTTAACAACCTCCGGCTCAAGAACGTCACTAAATGGGTAAAGACATCATTTTGAGCATGCTAGCCCTCTATGTTTTAAAGTCACCTGGAAGTGGTACTTTTTCAAAATAAAGCTTTTGTCACTAATATATGTGTTTTGATGAGTGGAATGTGAATAAACAGTTAACTAAGGTTTTAAAAAATCAGTTCTTATGTTATTTACAAATTTAAGAGTAGACCCCGACCCGAGAGGGCGCTGGACGTGACGTCAATCGAGGCAGACTTTGCCTGTAATGCGTAGAGTAAACACAATTGCAAAGTACCTGTACGGACCAAGTCGTGAGTTTTTAAGTTTAAAAAAAAACCTCACGACTTTGACGTACATGTACTTTGCACGTGTGTCTACTATACGCATTGCAGGCAAAGTCTGCCTCGATTGACGTCACAAAAGGGGTAGGCGGAGTCAACCCCCCTAACAACTTTATATATTTTTTAAACATATAAATCGTGACAAACAATTACTAAAAAAATTGTTTTATTGTTCATAAGCATATACTCTTGGGTTTGAAAGAAAAAAAAATCTATTTCCAGGTGACTTTTAAGATATGTTTTTCCACTTTCAGCTAATGACGGAAACTCATTAACATAAATATGCAAATTTGAAGGCTTTTCGACACTTTTGAAAGGTTATTCTTTTCTTCATTTGTGCTTCAAGGGGGTTGGGGTGTTTTACTTTCATGCCTTATGATATCTCTGGATTCTAATTAGTAGCCATAGGACAAAAATGTAATTAAATTTGTTAATAAGTAGTATCTAGTAATTGAATAATATTTTTGATTTATTTTGCACGCCATACTAGCTTCTGAATATTCAATAAAATACCAATCAATGAAAGGTGTAAAAACATATATGACGTTGCTCTAATGTCGTGCATGCATAAGCACTGTTATGTTAATGGGGGACTAGACTGTCTGTCGCAGCGTAAGACCAAAACTTTAAAAATTTCAACACACCATGATTCATGAAGTGTAAGTGTTATTGTTAAAAAATTTGATAGATGATTCGGATAACTTTCCGTATGGCGCCACCACTTTTTCACTCATTTTTACAAAAAGGGATATATCAAGCAGGTAAATTAGATACTATATTATTTTATTTCGAATGAAAAAGTGGTGGCGCCATACGGAAACTTTTGCAATGATTCGAAAAAAAACATTCAGTTTTGACCCTTACTCTATGGTTTTGACTGTGAACAATTTTCCTGTTATCCTACTGAAAACACATGACACCAGGATACGACAGGAAACTTTATTCTCAGCATGATTAAGCCCGACGAAAATACAGACCGTGAGTAAACAGCAGAGCTTCTGTCACCGGTGGAGCTTGCACAGTGACAGTCGCTCGGTAAAACGGGAATCAAAGTTTGGGTTGGGTTCGGATACATATGAGGATCGATAATATCCCCCATACATAATGATTATGTTATGACCAAATACGATAATAAACGATCGATACGGTACTTTTTGTTATTATTTTTTAGAAAGAAGACAGATAGTGTCAATGTCATACAAACCATGTGGACAACAAGGTGAATTCTGCACCAGAGACACCTCTACGCCTAGAGTATTTGCCACACTAGCAGCACACATGATATCGTTCTCTGAAATTAAGACAAAATCATTCAAGATTTCCAGTTTACAAGCACAAAAACATGCAGACGAAACGGCATGACATTCACTAGTCTGATGCCTAAAAATCGATTATTCACAAAACATTGTTTCGAATACTGGGTACCAGATGTTTGAGTTTCAGCGTTTGTTTGGACTGCGCCCTCTATTGATCAGATAAACCCATGCAAAAAATACCGTCCAATGAAGGTAACGGCGCGACTCTGTGGCGCATCGCACTCAAACAAACTTCCATAGTAGGCCTATACAATAATAATATAAACAACATAATATTAAGAAGTATCACAACTTTTCACAGTAAAGGGGAAAATTATACGTTGACCTTTTGACTTTTATCCTCCTGCTCAAATTTGAAATGGACTCCAACTTCCCATCAATGTCCCTCAAAATAAAAACATTTCTATACGGGTATTATTTTCCAAACGTCAGACCTGTGCATAATCTTTGAGCAACTGAGACCATTGTATAGGGCCAGTGTCATTCAAAATACATCAAGCTGGGCATCAACTACATCCCACAGGTCAGAATTGGGCAACAGTTTTTTACGATACCCAATATTACAGTGGCCACTCAAATCTGCTTAACATATGGCGAACACAATGCTACAACACTATAAGGTATGGGTAGTTTTGTGTGTATACATCCAACCAAACAGTGCCTTCCTATCTTGTCCGCCATACATCAAAAAGGCTTTATCCTCCCCTCGATACCTCATTGTTAATCCGGCTTTTTCTGTTTTCTCTATTCCTTTATTAGTCATCCCCCCCTCTCCTTACATTTCATTCGAGTTGTCTTTTGGTACTAAAGTGCGTATTTTCCCATTTTTCTCATTCAAATGTTAGTCTGGACATGGCTATGGTACATGTCAATAAGAAAACGGGAGACTATTCATAACTTAATTGCAGATAAAAGCTCTCATAACACGTTGTTTGCGTTTCGTAGCAGATCAAAACATCCTCTGTAGAGGTTCACATAAACTGTTTCAGATCAGTAACAACACCGCCATACCAACATATTCTCGTGTTACAGCTGGCACATAACATTACAAATAAGTAGGTCTAAATGGGCCAATATGGGCCAATATTAACAAGGAAATTAGAGTGTCTGCCTCAAAATGTAGGCCCTTAACAAATTATCTCAAAAAGGCTTATAGAGGGAAGGGGCTGGTTCATTCTCAAAAGGTTGAAAAGCAAAATTCAAAGGTGGAGAGGGAAATCATAAAGGGTAGGCTTAAAGGCAGTGGACACTATTGGTAAGTAATCAAAATAATTACCATCATAAAACCTTTCTTGATTACGAGTAATGGGGAGAGGTTGAAAGTATAAAACATTGTGAGAAACAGCTCCCTCTGAAGTGACGTATATTTCGAGAAAGAAGCAATTTTCTACGAATTTGATTTCGAGACCTCAAGTTTAGATTTTGAGGTCCCGAAATCAAGCATCAGAAAGCACACAACTTCGTGTGACAATGGTGTTTTTTCTTTCATTATTATCTCGCAACTTCGACGACCGATTGAGCTCAAATTTTCACAGGTTTGTTATTGTATGCATATGTTGAGATACACCAACTGTGAAGGCTAGTCTTTGGCAATTACCAATAGTGAGCCAACATCGTGTCCACTGTCTCAAAGAACAACTGAATGCATTCACAGATGATTGATATAAGAAATCAACTACAAAACCTTATTCGATTATTGAACGTTGCTCATCAGTACAGTGCGTGCGTTTTAGCAGCAAAATTGTGAAATTTTCCACCATGCAGGACCAAAGTACACAAGAGAGCACAACACGTTCATCAAACTTTGATATAGATTACAGCATCGTTAGCTAATAACTTTTGGTGATAAGTCTATCGTAGTGACGCGAATTATATGCCTTATTTGGGCTTTTTTTGGAGATTGCAAAACTATGAACCTTTAGTATCCGATGTGACCAAACTGGAGCAGGTTCGGTTCGGGACCGAATACACAGGTAAATTCATTTCATTTCATTCAATGCTTTCAGCAGCAGAGTTACATGAACAGTTACTATATAGTTTTAAATTTTGAGTAAAACATTACATTACTGTTTAAAATGGCCTAAATCTTAACAGAAAAACGGGGAGGTAGAAGTACTGTTCACTCTGATATGGAGGAGAACAGTTACTTAAAATTAATTAAACATCTGAGTAAACCATTAAATTCATAATTTAAATGGCGAAAAAAAACTTTTACATTCAAAAACGGAGATTTAGGCCTGTTATAATATTTCCCCCCCTATTTTTGTTTCTCTTTCAAATGCACCATAGAACTTTTGCCTACACCAACCAGTAAACTTCGAGTTTTCGTCTGACAGGTCTTTTCAAAATCGAGGAAGCAAAATAATCACTTTGTGTACAAGCCGCCCGCCCTCTATCTAGCTTTTTGTCAAGGCTTCCGTGGCCTGGAGAGCCGCGATCCCAAGCGACTGGAAGTGGAGACCACGGGCGCGCACTCGGTACATTGTGGTCTCTCCTTCCAGTCAATTCCACGAAGGCCTTGACAAAAGGCCAGGCAGTTAGCGGCCGTGACGGGGACGGGGCCAGACAAGAAAAGTCTGGGACCATCGGTAATAATGGCAGGGGGTGCTCCTAAAATGTGCTCTAGTTAACCACTGAGGCAATAACACTCTTTCCCCCTCAAACCGTATAAAGAATTCCCGCGATTCCAAGAACAAGATGAAAACACAATGGGAAGGGCGTGGTGCAACATCACGCCACGTATTGAGCCCCATTTAGTATGTGGCAATCCAATGTACGACGGATGGCGACGTCTCCAAAGTCTTATACACAATTGACTTTCCTTGAAGTCAAACAATACAGCTCGCCTTGGACTACTCGGTCTGACAATCGACTTAGGTTGAACCCGTTAAAGGCACTGGGTGGATATCACTCAGAGTCGAGACTAGTCTTATGAGTTACGTACTCGTCCTGTGCTGACCGTAGGACTAGCCTTACACGTTTTTATTATAGCCTATCTTCTAATAACGGGTGCGTTCTTTTAGCTTCCCTGGGTCGACCCCGGTGTGTGGCGGTTTTTTTTTCTAGGACGAACGTGGGTTATTATATGCACACGTTCGTCCTGGAAAAAAAACCACGCCACACACACCGGGGTCGACCCGAAGAGGCTAATCGAACGCACCCTATGAGTCCCATGACTAGTCCTTGGGTTAGGACTATCTATGTGAAATCGACCACTGGACACCTTAAAGCCATTATACACACTTTCGGTAAACAGTATTGTCCAAGTCCCACACTTCGTGTTTCACAACTTATATATAAAATAACAGACCTGTGAAAATTTAGGCTCAATCGGTCATCGGAGTCGGGAGAAAATAACGGGAAAACCCACCCTTGTTTCCGCACGTTTCGCCGTGTCATGACATGTGTTTAAAACAAATCCGTAATTCTCGCTATCGAGAATTGATATTTTTTTAATGTTTTCTCAATAAGTAAAGCATTTCATGGAATAATATTTCAAGAAAAGTCTTTCACCATTACCTTTCTGTAAACCCTGTAATTTATTTGTAAATCTGTGAACTTGTTTTTCTTGTTTTCTGTACCGAAAGTGTATAACGGCTTTAAGCATGGATGTATAATTCTACCCTCATGCCACACTGTCAAAGACCAGTATTCTCACTTGGTTTCCAGCGTATCTGTACAAAGAAAATGGGGTGAATAATTGGTCATCGAAGTTGCAAGAAAGTAATACAAGAAAATCACCCTAGTTGCACAAATTTGTGTTTCTGATGCCTAAAAAGGCTTCATGTGTGAAGTCATTTAATATTTGAGTGAAATCTCTTTCTCAACAATTATGCGTTACTTCAGATGGGCCGTTTTTTCAAAAATTCTTAACTATGAAACACATTTTGGGAGAGTACGCCCGCCACGACCGGTCTCAGATGCAATTGTGTCCGCCATGCAATACTGTCCGCTCCGGACACTTTTGCATATGCAATCGTGTCCGGGGCTATGCAAAAACCGTCCGGCAGACCTACATGTCGCCTGTACATGTATGTGCGCGCCTAAGCACTGAACCTACAAAATGCAGCATGAATATTCACGTATTTAATTTTTTATTATTGTCGCGAATACCCAACGACCGAACGTTTCTCGTTGTCATTCATGACTCGACATGCACTTATAGCTTGTAAAAAATGGCGAACGTGTTCCGTCGACCAAGTACGTTTAAATAACTGCAAAGACGGTTTTGCACGGGGCGGACACAACTGCAGATGCAAATGTGTCCGGGCGGACTTAATTGCATCATGCAACAGCGTCTGGGCGGACACATTTGCATATGCAAAACCGTCCGGCGGACATTATTGCATATGCAATGATGTTCTCCGGATAGTATTGCATAGAGGACATAATTGCATGCGACACCGGTATACTTTCCCCTTTGACCAGAGTGGCACTTGTCTCACCTCGCCTGTTACACTTTCCTTTCTTTTACTAACTGAGCTCAAATTTTCACAGGTTTGTTATTTTATGCATATGTTGAGATTTACCAAGTGAGAAGACTGGTCTTTGACAATTACTAATAGTGTCCAGTGTCTTTAAAGACAGTGGACACTATTGGTAATTGTCAAAGACTAGTCTTAATAGTGGGTGTATCTCAACATATGCATAAAATAACAAACCTGTGACAATTTGAGCTCAATCGGTCGTCGAATTTGCGCGATAATAATGAAAGAAAAAAAAAACCCTTGTGTCACGAAGTTGTGTGCTTTCTGATGCTTGATTTCGAGACGACCTCAAATTCTAAATTTGAGGTCTCGAAATCAAATTCGTGGAAAATTACTTCTTTCTCGAAAACTATGGCACTTCAGAGGGCGCTGTTTCTCACAATGTTTTATACCATCAACCTCTCCCCATTACTCGTAATCAAGTAAGGTTTTAAGATGATAATTATTTTGAGTAATTACCAATAGTGTCCACTGCCTTTAAGGAGGCTGCCATAGTAATTATAACAGTTATAGGGAGCTCATGTGGAATGTGAATGACTTTTGTGCTGGTGTTCACAAGCGATAGAAACGAGCAATCAATCAATCAACACGATTCAACATTATTGACAAAGCGCCTGAATCAAAGGTTTGCTCAAAGGCGCCGATAAGGAACATAAGACCTAAATAAGACATAAAAAAAAATGTCAGAGACCTCCTAAAATATAATGGGTTTTCATGTGTCTTTTATGTGTTGAAAGATGTTGTGTGCATGGTTGTACCATCCTTTCTTTATGGTTGTAGCTGGACCAAATTTAGTGATGGGCTCTAAATCAAATTTAGTCCACCAAGGGTGAGCGGTTCAACAACACTATTCATGTTTGGATATGGGGGCCGTCATTGCTGAAGTGCAATTTGGGGACAGTGCTGATGGGCAACAGTGTCTTTTGCTCTCATAGTGCTGGGCGAAATGTTAGTTCTGGGCAGGCCCCGCACGGCACCGCCCACCTTGAAAACAACAAACTTGGGTCCCTGATGAGATTTGGAAGTTTATTCCAGAGTTTGGGTTTATAGACTGCGAAGGATCTATCTGCAAATGCGACGAGACGCTTTCTTGGCAAATTTGTTATCATGAGCTATTTCTATACACCCAAGTTCTCTCATCCAGCACCATTAGCTTGCCGCATGTCCATGATTGAATTACTTAGGGGCTTGTTTATGGACAGGCATTGAACATGAGAAGGATAACCTAGAAGTCAATATTTTTTTGTTAAAACAGGAGTCAGTGGAGTCTGCCGTGAAATCCAGGGTGATGGGATTGAGCTTGCACGTACGCACATGAGCCGGATGCATTTTTTAATAAAAAGTAGACATGTTTTGTGAATTGGCACAACAGTGCCACACCATATAGTGCCCTCACGTTTCGACCTCAGCAAAGTCACTCTATTCTCTAGATCTAAAAGAGTGAAAAACACCTCTCTTTACATTTCGAGTTGTCCCTTTGGCTCTTTAAAAAGAGTGGTGGTTATTTCACTCTTTTAGAGGTAATGTTTACCTCCAGGACAGAGTGAAAAATCACTCAAAAAGATGCAAACTTCAAATCTAAAAAAGTGGAAGACCACTCGAAAAAGAGTAAGTTGTCCCTCATATGGCTCTTCAAAGACTGCCTATTCACTCTTATGCATTTAAAGTAACGTCCCTGGGTAACGTCCCCTGGATATTCATTGGAAATATTGGTGCGAGCCCTCATTTATCGCGGGTTTTACTTCTTGTGAATTGGCTCTGTAAAAATTAAAAAGGAGCTTGCATTGTATATCATGCATGAGTCATTATTTGGGCAGGTAAGCAGTTTGCAACCAGGGCCCAATTTCATAGAGCTGCTAAGCAGAAAAAATTGCTTAGCATGAAATTTCTTTCTTGATAAAAACAGGATTAACAACCGAATTTCCAATCGTTGCATAATATTGCTTGGTACTGGTATTCAGCTGTTGTTTGCTTATCCTGAAAATCACGTGGAAATTCGGATGGTAATCCTGTTTTTATCAAGGAAGAAATGTCATGCTTAGGAAATTGTTGTGCTTAGCAGCTCTATGAAATTGGGCCCAGCTCAATTAGACTTGTTGACGAGAGAGGTAGTCTCACGAGAACAGTGTCGCGAGAACCGTGGAGAGATTCTGAAAGCTATTACGTCGACAACAATTTTAACGACTTGTCAACAAGTCTAGCTAACAATAAGAGCAAGAGTTTTGTTGTTTGAACCACCATTGGTCTCAGTGGGGTGACTCAACAAAGAGACATCGATCCGATGAACATAACGGCACATAGTTTGATGACCTCCTTTGTGAAAGATTGTCTATTAAAGCCCGTATAAAAATTACGTCACAAATTCAACATAGCTTAATCACCAGCGCAAATAAAACACAAGACTGGGACAGGCTGGTCTGGGTTTCTAAGCTGGATATCTTAGCAAATTATTCAGCAAATCTCTAGACTTATTTTTGTTTTATTAATCTATGGATGAAACTCTGCCTTTTTTTTTAAAGACACGTAGGCTTTTTGAGAGAGGACTTTTGTAATTATTTGAATGATTTTCCCATCAAGGGAACTCGGCAAACTCCAACAAGGGGATAAACACCAAGCTGGCAACAGCCAATCTCTCTCATACAAACAATGGTTTAACGTCTATGGTTATGAATTAAACATTTCAAGAAATTGTGATTCAGTAACTTGACGACAATATTTATTGTAATTGCAAGTCCTGCAGTCTATAACCACTCGATCACGGCATGGAGGTAGAAATGATCACGGTGACCGCTGAGTTCATTGAGTGTAAAAAGAGCAGGCAGGAAAAACCATCCCCTGTTTGTTCTAAAGAAAGATCGAGGTGTTGAACCATGCTTCCATGGTTGAACTACAAGCAATATAACTTTACTTTAAACATGGCCATACCCTGGGAAATTATCATAACTTAAAGGCATTGACGCGTTGGTAAAAAAAAAAAAAAAAAAAAAAAAAATCTTACGAGGTGTATCCATAGAGAGGGGAACAGATATATAACATAATAACTGTGAAACTTTTGGGCCATCAGAAGTTGCAAGAATATAATGAAAGAAAATACACAATTGTGGCACAATTTTTATTGTGTGCGTTTTCAGATGCCTGAATAAAAGTTTCTCAAAAACTGCGTTACTTCATTCAGAGTGAGCCTTTTCTCACAATGTTTTATCAAAAGCTCTACATTGCTCGTTACCAAGTAAGTTTGTATGCTAAACATGTTTTTGAGTAATGATTACCAATAGTGTCCAGTGCCTTTAATAAATATCCAGACTGTGCAGTGTCACAGTCCAATGCAAGCCTTCTAATAATGTACTATTTCTACGATCCCTCATACAGCTCTAGGTACTTCACAGCGATGAGTCTACGAAATGACAATGAAACAGGCGACTGTACATTGTTCAAAAAATCACTATGTTTTGCAAAGCAGCAGTTCGGCACAGAACAATGATTACGCAATGTGCACCAGCCAGAAAGATGGAACGGTTGACTAGTTCTGACGTCACCGCCACCAAGGACAGGGTACGCTGTTGTATGGGTACGTGTATAGGGAAACACGGGTACCACACAGCGAAGCAGCTTTTGCCAGAGGGCAGACTTTGACCACATACCATTGAGCGACTATCACCCACCCACGAATGCTCAGGAAAGTGAAGTAGTGTGCAGTTCACTCCAGTTCGGTGTCCACAATCTCTATAATTTGACACAAACGGTGATTATTCTCGCATTTTGGTCGTGAGATTTAGAGGAGGCTGACGAGCAACTTGACAAGATCCGCGACTGTTACAAGTCGGATGTGAGGTGAGACGTTACAAAATATCGTTCAGTCCGAACGCTGTACTTCTACCTGACGTCACTATGTCAAACACAGTTAGAAGAGAGAGGTCTTTGAGTGCCATGAGCATGCAAGGGAAGACGGTGTCGCCGAGTCACACAGATGGGATGAACTCGGCCAGAATGGCATGGACTGGTGATGACAGCAAAACAAAAAACAAAACAACAACAACAACAACAACGGCTAAAGTGATGCTGTGGTCTGCTCCAAGATCGCTGTCCACTGTCTTTGAGCGGTCCATCATTGCCTTGGATGGGTCTGATGTCTATAACGAGATGTACACTGCAGCGTATCTATTCGGTCCGGAGCGAAGGTGGCTGAAGTTCATACCGTCTCTAGCGCCTACGCTCTCCCACTCCCGCGTCAAGGAGAAACTGAAGAAAGCATCACAGAAAAACCAGTCAGCCAGTGTGATCTTCGCCAAGGATTTCGGCTTCGCGGTGGCAGGGCATCTCGAAGATATCCCCGAGGACTTTGTACACACCTTCTTGATTCGGGATCCTGTGAAGGTCTTCACGTCTCTGAAACCCCGCCTTGAGGCCTCTCGGATAACCAAGATGGTGGTCGGCACAGACATCACCGGATGCATCCCGGCCGATGGGTACACCATCAAGGAACTCTACGATCTGTTCGAGTACGTCGAGCACAAATATCGGAAGACACCCATAGTCATCGACGCGGACGATCTCCTCAGTGACCCGGAGGGTATGTTGAAACAGTATTGCCTGGCCACTGGGATCCCATTCGATGAGCAAATGATGCATTGGAACCCGGCAAAGGTAGGGTCACTCAAGTGGCACTGTCCCCGTGTCCTGCGGGCCTCGAACCGCCTGATGGGGTGGTACAATGCCGCTCTGAACAGCTCCGGTTTCCGGAAGCCCACACCGAAAAAGAAAGTGGAAATGTCAGAACTGCAGCCCGATGTCAGAGAGGCCATCGAATTTACAACTCCTTACTACCAAGCCATGTATAAGATGAGACTTCGACCAGAGGGGAGTGAAGACTCGAACTGATTGGTTTGTGTAAGTTAACTAAAATAAACACACAAAAATGTGAACCAATGCAAAATGAGTAATAGGCTTGATGGAGCTACAAAAATGCAGAAAATGTGTGTTATTTTGTGAAAACAGTTTATGTAAAGTTATGTCTAAACTCAAAGTTAATACTACCAACCTTAAACAAGGTGCTAACTCTGACAATACAATGTCGCATGTTCATCAATCGTTCTTGGTTTATTTGTGAACACTGACATTGGAAGTTGGGTTTTGACAGTATGAATATTGTCTTATGGTAATAGTTACACGAACACCAGTGAAACAGAGACAAATTGTTGCTTTGAACTTGAAAAATCTACACTTTCTTGTCAATGTGTCCATATGACATCAACTATTCCGTTTGTGATGTAGGCACACATGTCATTGTTGCATTTAAATCAGGAATGTACGTCCTTGCCCTTAAAAGGGCTTGCATCAATTGACAAAACTCAATTGACGACAAGTACACTTTTACAGTATTCGCAACAAACTTTCAGCCGAAAAATTACCTCCAAAATATGAAGATGACAGATATTGCAAATTTTCAAATAATTTTGTTTGTCTAGTTAAATGCCACAACGAAAGTCAGTGCACCATTAGCCAAGTCCCCCTTCGTTCAAACCTTTCAACTAGGAGCTAGTTCCAGTTGCAAAATGTCCACCATGATTTGGCACACGTCACAATTCATTGGCTATGCTTATCACAAGCTAACACAAATCCGAGCAAACTCCAAAATACCCAAACCGTTATACGTTATCAGCCATCATGTACAAGCCCCCTTCTTTACAGCAAATGGCTAACTTATTAATTAGATATGCAAATATAATTTGTGTCAATACACTTTGTACATCCTTCAGCATCGGTCTATCAAGCGCATGTACAGAGAGCAAGTGGGGGAAAGGGTAATATATGAAAAAGCTAAAGTAGCTTTTACATAACAGATTTGAATTACCAATTCACCTAGTTTAGCCAAATTAGCATAAGCTAATTTGATCAGCGCATGTATATAGAAACCCTACGTCACAATTAAAATGCCGTTTACTCACAGAACGCCCCTGTAAGCTTATCTTCTAATTTGATTTTGAGTCAGTTCAAGATGTACTTTTCCAAATTGGATTGAGGGCATGTCTTGATACAGACGTTCGTAGGTAATTAACTTATCACTTGGCCCAAAGGAAGTGATATAGAACGAGATAAACATGAGTTAGAAAACCTCCGTAGTTTCAAGAAGGATTTTTTTTATTGACACTTAAGTTTAAGGGCGTGGCCATCTTCATTATTCCATTGAGCTCAGTGTAACCAAACCGAGGCTGAGAGGAAATGCAGTCTAGTACCTTGACGACTTAATAATTTTCACAATGGTTAATGCTAATCAAATTAAGATTTGCCTTGCGGAATACTATAGTTAGCTGGTAGACTTGTGGACATTCTAATCGGGTAAAATGTCATAATTCATCCACAAAATGATCAAAATACGACTATTAGCTTTTTATGAGGTATGGCGGACACCATCGGAGTGCACTGTTTTGTTTTGGTAATAAAATACACAAACACATCCACCCAAACCTAATAGTGTTGTAGTATTGTGTCCACCATTATCTAAAAATGGCTTCCACATTCCGATTCTAGTTGTTTTTGATTTGTATTGTGCTGCAGAATTCCTTGAATACTTTGTAGTCGCTCGAAGAATAGCCTTGGCCATCAGTTAGTAAACCACAAATAATCGTATTGACCCTAACCCCACTGTTATTACAATTTGACTCTTCCTATGACTTGCATGGCTTATCGCCATTTAAACCTTCACCCAAAGGAAGGTCTACTTAATCGATAACGGTTTGAAAAGTTCAGGAGTGTACTGGTTGTAGAACAGCAATATTAAACTGTGACGTCGTGATGTATGCCATTGATGGTTCAAGCATGGTTGTTTTCAATTAAGCTTACATAGCTTTTTTTTCTTCAAAAAAAACCCCCCAAAAACCTGTGTTGGCCCAATTTCGTTTTCATTACATTGAATATGGGCAATTCCCACATGTGTTTTTTTGAGAAAAGGCCAATACCTATTTTTCAAATAAACCGTTAGTGCTTGTTTTTTTCTGTTATTTGTTCATAGGACGAACTGGGATAGCCATTTCAGCCAGAATATCTTACTCATGCCTGTATGCCATATTCCAGGTTATGAAAACGACAGTTGGAACCCTCAAATATGTACACTATCTGCCCACTATATCGCGGACTTTGTGACAAACATGTCTATGTGACAAACATGTTTATAAAAGTAGAATACCATCCATCTACAACAATCCAATGGAAAATATAAAAAAGTATCCATGGGCAACTATAAATACTGCCCTGAACTTAAAAGGCTGATGAATAAACCCCAGAGGCAATGGGTTCTGCCCTGGTAATTTATTCGTATACCTTCAACAAAGCTCTGTCACGGTTTTATTTCAGAAGTTAGTCTATAAACTAACCAACGCATATAGATGACTTGTGGTATTATTTGTAAGCCTAGTCTAAGCCCGTATATTATACACGGTAGAAAATACTGTCTGTTAACATTATACATGTAAAAGTACTCTCGCAATCTTCTATTGTGAATTCATAATTCTGCAGCACTGTGTTGTTTACCCTTCCAGACACCCCTTCCAGACACGGTGTCTGGCGTAAACACAAACACTGCATTCGTAGTTATGCCAATAGCTAAATATTGTTAGTTTGTGGCTGACAATATTTGAATGACAAAATGTGTCCTATTTTTTTGGTAAAATTTTTTCCAAGATAATATTTTATTCGTGTTGGTGTGTTTTGTGAGAATAGTTCAGTTAATATATTTTACTCGTTATTGTGGCCAGTAAAAGTATCTACCTAGCCGTTATTCTGTGTGCCTATATATTTATGTGTTTGATTGGGTTTCCAGATTGGAATAAAGTTAGATAAAGATTGCAAACTGTGTTTCATCCAAGACACAATGTGCACACGGATAAATAAATGTACAAAAAAACCAATTAGGCTAGGCCTATTAATATTATGTTGTTATATCTGTGTGTAAACTGGCTTTGTTCGATCCAAACACACAATTTTAATCTCAGATACTTTACTTGAAATTTTGTTTTATTTTTGAAAAATATCCACTTATAAGTAGGTTACTATTATTGTAAGAAGAAGAAGGCATATTTAAGTTTGATATTTAAAGTATTTTTTATTCATTATTCTTTTAAAGCTGTCTCTAATTTTATTGCATGACATTACGTTCCCCCGTAATTGAATTATGGAACTAGGACCAGCTTTCGGTAAACACGGTACTCTTTTATTTATAAATTGTTGTTCTGGATGTGTTGTTGTTGTTGTTGTGTTTATTAAGATGTTGTTTATTTCATTTCCTCGTTGCCAGTTTAAATCTTTTTCTTCGATTTGGTTGTGGTAAGAAAACGAAAGTAACTGTAGGCTACTTAGTTAGTAAATGAAACCATTGAGTTATGAGTTGGTTATCTCATAAATTTGTACATGTTAGGGTTTTCCTCCCTCCGATTACAATAATTATTATTTATCAGTTTTCTCAGATCAATTTTCTTGACTTCTCATCTCACCTTGTGGTTTCTGTAAATATTTGCTGTCAGTATATATTTGAAAATAAATTGTTGTTTATGTGATAATGTATTGTTTATGTGTGGAGAAGTGTTCAGATGAGCATATTATACATATCTAGATCTATGTTGTTTTGTGATTGTGCCGAAATTCAAGAGAGATGAATGAGCTAGGTGAAGCTCCCTGTAAACACAGTTAGAAAGGAAGATAAGTTGTCACTTCGTTGGGACCACACCATTGTTTTGCCCGCCGTGGTTAACTTAATGGGCGTTTTCAAAATCACGTTTCACTCTCAAGCTCCGTGCTGTTTGGTTGCTGAAGCACTGTTTGGTTGCTGAAGCACTGTACAAAGTGCCACTGCTCCAAATCTCGTTGAAGTAGTCCAACCTTAGTTTGTCATGGTGGAAAATAAAGGAGTGCACTGTTTGGTTAAGGTGTTTACAGACTTTACCCAAACCATGAGTCTTGTGTCAACCATAGCTCAATTTAGCTTATGGAACTGAGTTGAAGAAAACCAACATGGCTGCATTTTGATTAACGTCTCTTGAGGCACCCACTTAATTGGTGCATTATCACGGCGTTTGCCGTCATCAGTTATTGCATCCCAAGTAATAATATGATTTCAGCAGATGGTGTATTAATGAATCAATAAATTTTGATGACGTCTGTGCTGTGTTTCATAAGTCAACAATGTCCCACTCTGGCACTGATAATTGTTTGCCATAGAGTGAGTCTAAGCACTTACTTTTTCTAATGGAAATTACCTGAGGCCGAGCTCTGAACGTTGTTTAGTTATTTCGTTAAAGAAAGTGAAATGCAGTAATTATTAAATTCAATTCAGCTGAACAAAATTGAATTGCCTCACCCCTATTGTTAACCTTTTGTTTAATATATGACTTCGTTATGCAACCTTAAATACATTGTGTTCTTTAAAAAAATATATATATTAACAAGAATCCTTTCTTTTATGGTAATGAGTTATGTTAATGGGTTATGTAAATTAATTAGCACACTATGTATGACGGCCCATTCATTGTTCTTTCAAACACTTGGAGCCTGATTGGAGTAAATATTATTCGTGATTAATTCCTTGAAAAATAAACTTTACGTGTAGATTGAAGTAAAAACGGTATGTGTTCCAACATTTGTTAAAATTTTGTGTTGAGAATTATTTTTTTTTTAAGACATTATACTTTGTGGTTGTTGCATGTGATATTTTCGCCTGTGTCTGTGATTATTATTATTTTTTTTTACAAAGAGGCTTTTTTTAGGCGCAAAGCATCATTTTGAAGATTTACATTCCATCTCTAGCATAGCAACTGTTTTTTAATGTTCAAGAATTGTGTTTTTACATTAATTTAACTTAATGTCATGATTCTACAGTATTAATCGCATGTATGATTGCTGTGGCATTTACAATGAAACATTAACGCAGTTTATCATTACTTAGACGTGCAGCGTTGACAGGACCCCCACCCCTTTGTATACCATTCCTCTATGGGGAGAAGATATCAAAAATATTCCAATAACACGACTGAATACGTAACGGAGCTTTTCGCGAATCTTTCAGAAAAGCACTGGATAAGGGTATTCAAAATTATTGTTTTTTTTTGACAAAATTAAAATATATTTATTGTCATATGACTCGATTTCTTGTTGTTGATTGAAAACATTTTAAAGTAAATTCGGTAATGTTAACGACTTCACATTTTCGTTCAAGTTCAAGCAGGTTAAAGGCAGTGGACACTATTTGTAATTACCCAAAATAATTATTAGCATAAAACTCTGGGTAACGAGTATTGAGGAGAGGTTGTTAGTATAAAACATTGTGAGAAACGGCTCCCTCTGAAGTGACATAGTTTTTGAGAAAAAAGTAATTTTCCACGAATTTGATTTCGAGATCACATGGATTTAGAATTTGACGTCTCGAAATCAACACTCTAAACGCACACAACTTCGTGTGACAAGGGTGTTTTTTCGTTCATTGTTATCTCGAAACTTCGACGACCAATTGAGCTCAAATTTTCACAGGTTTGTTATTTTATGCATATGTTGAGACACACCAAGTGAGAAGACTGGTCTTTGACAATTACCAATAGTGTCCAGTGTATTTAACAAACTATCCTAGCCCTAATAGTTACATAGATTCAAATTACGCAACGCAGACACATTTTGGGATACAACATGCCCGTAATCAAACACTAAACAAAAGGCCTTTTTTTATTATGGTATTACAGGTTAATAATTATATCCTTGCCTTGAAAGAGAGCACATTATCACCCACCTCCAATTGAGCGATAGTGATCATTTGCTAACATTTCTGGATTAAACAGCAAGTTTAAAAATGAGTCAAATAATTTGTTTACCCCGAAGAAAAAAATAATCCTTTTCCGAGTTGATACTGCCTCCATAAGTTCAGTCGCAGAGACAAAGCAATTAAACAACGATACGCGTTTTACAAATTTCGTTCAAAACATATTAATGGGATACGGCCCATCAAGCGTGGAAAAAAAGGGTCAAACAACTTTTTGAATTGCTGAAAAGTTTGTTGACCGTATCAGCTAAATATCCAGGCAAACTTACCCTGGTAATTTTACAGAAAAACATGGGCGTGGCTCTTGGGTTTTATACAAGGCAAGGTCAATACTTTTGTAAAGTGCGATACTAGTCATACATGTATACGCAGCAACTGTGGTCTCGGAGAGCTCTATACAATGCAAACAGTCGCATCCTTTCTCAATATGTAGTTCCAAGTTTTGCTTTTTTTTTCTTCTGAGAAACCAATTCAAAACCAACTTACCTCCGGAGGTCAAGCAGTCACTGCAGAGCAATCCAACGCTTTCTTGAAATGTGACGTTTCTGAGAAAGGAGAAAGAACATACGGGAACAGTTGTTTAGGTTGATATAAAATCTTGAACCTTATACTAAATTTTGAGTAAACAAAATTCTTAAACCATTTTTGTTTTTTTGAGAAAGGTAAAAGAACACGACAACAGTGACGGGCTTATTAAAAAGCTTGTACATTCTTTATAGCAGATTTTTAATTAAAAGGGTCTTGAACCATTTACTGGTAAAATGTAAAATGTTTAAAGGCGGTGGACACTATTGATAATTACTCAAAATAATTATTAGTATAAAACCTTTCTTGGTAACGAGTAATGGGGAGAGGTTGGTCGAATAAAACGTTGTTAGAAACGGCTCCCTCTGAAGTAACGTAGTTTTCGAGAAAGAAGTAACTGTCCTCGAATTTGATTTCGAGACCTCAGATTTAGAATTTGAGGTCTCGAAATCAAGCATCAGAAAGCACACAACTTCGTCTGACAAGGGTTGCTTTCATTATTATCTCGCAACTTCGATGACCGATTGAGCTCAAATTTTCAAAGGTTTGTTATTTCATGCATATGATGAGATACAGCAAGTGAGAAGACTGGTCTTTGACAACTGCCATGCAATAAGTGTCCACTGTCTTTAAGGATAGCTTGGGAAACAAAGAAACGTCCAATCTAATAGCCACTATTCCCAGCTCACCTCAACATTGTGCTCAATATGGGGCTTGGTGTTGTGTCTAGGGGGATGGGATTCAGTACGTGTTAAAGACACTGGACACTATTGGTAATTGTCAAAGACCAGTCTTCTCATTTGGTTTATCTCAACATGTGCATAAAATAACAAACATGTGAAAGTTTGAGCTCAATCGGTCGTCGAAATCGCGAGATAATAATGAAAGATAAGAAAAAAAACATGTTTTATACCATCAACCTCTCCCCATCGCTCGTTTACCAAGTGAGGTTTTATGCTGATAACTATTTTGAGTAATTACCAATAGTGTCCACTGCCTTTATGGTACGGGAACACTTGAGGGGGTGTAGGTGCCTTCTGCCCCGCATTGGGGTCGATATATAACTTATAAGTCATGTCTTTGTAACACTCCATCCTCCACAGAGGACCAAAGTAAGACAAGAAAGACTTAGCCGAGAGTCGGACGCATGGATGAAGAAAGATACTCACAGCCTACTAGCAGAAATATGGTACCAGCACAAAGTACTTCCGTACAACAAATTTAATTTATAACAGTAAATAGTTTTATACTTATCAAATTGATGTGCAATGGGCAGGACGTAGGTCAGTAACTAGCCTTTTAAAAAAACATGATTTCACGAATGAGTAATTTAATGACGTTTACTGTAAGTGTGGAAAAGTTCGTTTCCCTGTCGGTATCAGTTTAATAACGCACTTTTATCTTAAACTTCAAGCAGTGTTATCTTTTAACTTTATCCGACTATTTATAGTTTACGGTTAATCTCCTTTGATGAGCACCGTCATTATTGAGAACTTTGGAACTGCCCTCGTTGTCAGATCTTGAAAAACCCGGCCGTGTAAATTTTTTTTTTCTGTGTCCAAAATTGCCACTGCGTAGTGCTTTTTAATGGGGATTTTTTATACTTCCAAAATTCGAGAAAAGAAAGAAGAAATCCTTTAAAAAAGGATGGCAATTCTATAGTACATAAAACAAGCCTACCGTCAGTCTTTTTCTATTTTCTATGAGAAGGTTCTCACGTATAAACTCATGGCGTTAGTTTAATGGGGAATTTCTTTTTCTCCTAAAAATCGAAAAAAGAAAAAAGAAAAAAGGGAATCCTTTTTTAAGGATGGCAATTTTATAGTACAGAAAAACAAGCTTCCGGATACCAATGCCAAAACAAAAGAGGGAAAACAAAAGGTAGACATTTCCACATAAAAATTCTAAAGACTGGGACGTGCATTTATTGTGTACAAAGTCTTTCGGAAACTGTTTGTGCTTGGACAAATAAAAGATGATGAAAGAATGGTTCACATTGATGCATGTTATGTGCATTGTGCTTCGTAGGACCATGGTAGGACTACCCGTTATCATGGTACCCGCAATGACTGTCAAAATGCGAAAATAGAAAACGTCACAAACTAATGGCGATAATTAGTTTTCAATTCTGCACACAATGAACACCCCCATACGCCCATCGAGCAATTTTCCACCAACTCACAATAGATTGGACGGCAATTATGAAGTGCAAAATGTTAAATTACTTCCATTTGATGGTCCTAATGTTAATGATTCATCCCTTAACGTCAAGTCTTCGAGTCCAGTGCAAATATTATCTGAGGCAACAACAATTGCAATTTCCTCAGTAGACGTATTCCCTACGTATACATCCTCACCATGGCTGCCTCGCCTGGGTGACAATACTTCAGGAAAGAGGAAATTTTCATTAAAGGGTCTTCGTTACTTTTGTAGGACAAAAAAACACAATGTCCACAGATTTACACTAAACTTACACAGTTTGAAGATAATGATAGTAGAAAGCTTCCCTGAAAATATTACGTGCTGAGGTGCTGTTGTTTCTGGGAAATGAGTAAAACAATGTCATGAAAATAATTTTCGTCTCATGAGACGAAAATTATTTTAATCATTTACAAACGTATTTTCATGACATTGTTTTACTAATTTCTCAAAAACTACAGCACCTCAGTAAGTAATATTTGAAGGGAAGCTTTCCACTATCATTATCTTCAAACCCTATAAGTTTAATGTAAATCTATGGACATTTTGAAAAGGTACTCAAATCCTTTACAGGCACTGGACACCCTTGGTAATTGTCAAAGACCAGTATTCTCACTTGGTATATCCCAACATATGCATGAAATAACAAACATGTGAATTGCGAGAGAAAAATGGCAAAACAAACACCCTTGTCGCACGCGCTGAGTTGTGTGCTTTCAGATGCTTTGATTTCGAGACCTCAGCTGAGGTCTCAAATTCAATTCAAATGTTTTAGTGAGAAATTGCTTCTTTCTCAAAAAACTGCTGTACTTCAGAGGGAGCCGTGTCTCACATGTTTTATACACCGAATATCAGGGGGGGGGGGGGGGGGGACACGCAGAATCTCCTGCCACACCGGCGTGTGTCCGTTGTTATTTGGAGGGATAATAATAACACGACGGGTTCCGGGACTCCCCATTTTAACTTGAGCAGAGGACAGAAGGTCAAGAGTCAAAATAAATAATTGTCCCTTTACTGTAAAAAACTGTGAGACTTAAATTTTGTTCGTGTCTTTATGACTATTTAGCATTTTGCACCTCTAAAATAATTATTAGTTGGGTGGCGAAGTTTGAAATGAACTAGCGATGCCACGAGAGGGCGACATACCAATAATTATGAGAGAAGTCTGTGTTTTGAGGCGTCTGAAACCAGGCGGTTTTTGTATGATTACTAGATCGACACAAACCCGATCGAGCCTTAGACTTGGTTCCACACTTATTATGATCGTGGCTTTAAATTAGATAGGGTGCGTTCGTTTAGCTTCCCTGGGTCGACCCCGGTGTGTGGCGGTTTTTTCTTTCAGGACGAACGTGGGTAATTATCTGCACACGTTCGTCCTGGGGAAAAAAAACCGCCACACACCGGGGTCGACCCAGGGAAGCTTAACGAACGCAGCCAAAGTCTACCGATAACCAAAACATTATCGCCTTAAATAGCGCCCTCTTTTGGATTAATCCCCGCCGTATTACGATCACGAGTTATGGCGTTCGAAAGCCTATCTTTTGGAGAGTTTTTTCGTGGCTAATGCTAATAAATAAACGCGATCTCAGACTTGAAATCGAGTGTACAGTCAAGCCTCGGTTCACGATCACGACATCCAACCTCAAAACAGAGACTTGATCCACACTTTCGGCCTCAGATCTGAGGATTTGATTTCAAGGTAATTGAGTGAGGGTTGGCGATATCGACACTGTAATGCTGAGACAAGAAATGAAGTCGGGTATCTGATGCTTTGCACTCTGCCGTAATCCCAAAGTGTAATTCAACCTAAAGCAAACCGACAGTTTCATAATCCGCGAAACGAGGGAGCGTATAAGGCTATGTGATGATAGTGTTTTGGTGTAACTAGAGGTGGTATACTTATTATGTTCCTGAAAGAAAAAAAAAAAAAAAAAAAAAAAGTGAGAGTGGGGTTTAAAGCATTCGCACAACATCGGTAAACAGTATTGTCCAAAGGCCCACACTTCGTGTATCACAACTTATATATAAAATAACAAACCTGTGAAAATTTAGGCCCAATCGGTCATCGGAGTTGGGAGAAAATAACGGGAAAACCCACCCTTGTTTCCGCACGTTTCACCGTGTCATGACATGTGTCTATCCGTTATTCTCGATATCGAGAATTGATAACTGTTTTAGCGTTTTCTCAAAAAGTGAAGCATTTCATGGAATAATATTTCAAGGGAAGTCTTTTACCATTACCTTCTGTAAACCCTGTAAGTTATTTGTGAATCTGTGAACTTTTTTTCTGTTCCGAAAGTGTCCAATGGCTTTAAACAAAGCTCTTGGAATGAACCTTGCTTGGGTTTAAAAAAAAAGAGAGCCCACATGTTGTCTAAGACCAATGGGGGATTTTTGACAAAATAACTATCGAACCACGGCTTTCGGTTGGGCTCCCGGGGCCTGTCCGCCCGGCCGTTGGAAGCACTGTTAAACGACGGGTTCAACAAAAGTATAACCCGGTGTCGGTGTCAAAATAACCCAGAAATGAGTCAGACTGACGCAGAATCGAACACAAAATCCTATTTATTTAAATCCAGTTTCCAAGTCAGCTTGAGCCCGCTATGGGTCAGATCACCCCCCCCCATGAACCCGAATCCGTTTATGCATAATGTGAGACAATGTCTCTTCCATAATTGGACCTCTATGCTACCAAGAGGAGATAATTTATGTCTACCTTTTGACCGCCTTCATTGTTTCTTCGCTTCCCGCTGCCTGGTAGAGTTAACCACTGATAACCCCAAGACGCAGTTCTTTGACACAACCGTTGGTGAAGTTCAGCTTTGACCTGTGGTATTACCACCAGTGTTTTGGACAGGCCTGATTTGATGCAGACAACAGAGGGAGCCCTGCAGCTGTCGTATTGAATCTACTCACTGGTCTTTCCTGTTGGCACAAAACATCGAGAGGAATACAAATGGTTACCATTGGTTATGAATTTTTCAATATTTAAACTGCATAGCTGTTCAAACATTGTTTTTCCAGCTTCACTGATTATGAAGAACACCACTCCAAAATTATCAACATTTTTGTAAAAAAAGAACTAAATTCTTTTAATTTTGAAAAAGTGCCAGGAATTAAGGCTATGACATTTTTGTTGTTGCCATCTTCGGGTCATCATTTTCTCAACATGAATGCACTTTCAGGGTGTTATTTATCAGAGTGACAGAAGACAGGCTACTCATTCCAAGACCAACCGAAGACGTATCTTTTCCCCCAAACACCAGCTATATAAGTTCACACAACGAGACCACCACACCAGTATCACAGACTCTGTTTAGAGACACTGTACATTATTGGTAATTGTCAAAGACCAGTCTTCTTACTTGGTGTATCTCAAAATATGCATAAAATAACAAACCTGTGAAAATTTTAGCTCTATTGGTCGTCGGAGTTGCGAGTGAAAGAAAAAGCACCCTTGTCACACGAAGTTGTGTGCTTTCAGATGCTTGATTTCGATTCCTTAAATTCTAAACTTGAGGTCTCGAAATCAAATATGTTGATAATTACTTCTTTCTCGAAAACTACGTCACTTCAGAGGGAGCTGTTTCTCACAATGTTTTATACTTTCAACCTCTCCCCATTACTCGTTACCAAGTGAGGTTTTATGCTAATAAATATATTGAGTAATTACCAATAGTGTCCACTGCCTTTAAAAGTAGAATACAATGATCCGCACAAATTTACCTCGAAATTGCATGGTTTTTATTTTACTTTGCGAACTAAAATATAAATTTGACTCCCATAAATGGCTGACCGTGCAATTTCGAGGCGTGTTTGTGTGGATCATTGTATTCTACTTTTACAACATCTTTCAAACCACATGCTATTAATAACAAACGGTTACACACATTTTTCAAAGACCAACTCGACCGATCCAAGGCAACGTGTTCCTTTAATTCCATGAAAACCTTATATCTGCGCTGCAGCCCTCATCTCAATCTCAAAAATCTCCCATTGAGGGTTGCTCCAGTTGGAGCTTATCAATAATTATCCGAATCAACATCAAGAAGATCAAGACAAGCCTGGTCATGTAGAATGTCATCAGGGAACAGTAATCATTAGGCCAAATAAAAACAAATACAAGTTTATCGTCCCCTCCCTCATCCTATGTCCATTTGCTATTATTTTTTTTTTAACATTTTGTTTTCAAACAGACAAATTGTCTGTGTTTTTTAAAATTAATTTTACTTATCTAGAAACTGTTCTACATTCTACTAAAACTGAAGAATTAAATTTGTGGGCTGTTTGAATTAAAATGCTTAGAAAAAAATAACAAATAAAAGGCCCTCCTTTTTTTTGGAAAAACACGAACAATCAACTGGTATTTCTTTTTACTTGGCCTTATCTCAGACTCAAACAAGTAGGAAACCTGTTCACAGATCTCCCTTCCTTGAGAAGTGATCCTCAGATAAGACCCTACTATCTGATCGGGAGTTCAGTCAGAGAATTAATGCAATTAACTTTGACCCAATTGTAGTACGGTCAAACTTTCAGAAGAAAATAAAATCTTTGAATAATAATAATAATAATGATGATAATAACAATCACATCTAAATCTCTTTGCGCTTTGAGATGAAAAAAAGAGAAGTTAAAGCTAGGTAATACGACAAGAAGAAGTAAAAGCTAGGTAATACGACAAGAAGAAGTTAAAGTTAAGTAATAGAGACAAGAAGAAGTTAAAGTTAAGTAATAGAGACAAGAAGAAGTTAAAGTTAAGTAATAGAGACAAGAAGAAGTTACATGAAGGGAAATTGTATAGATGAAACAGAGAGAAATACTAAAAGCTATTGCAAAAATAAACGTTTTCTATTTAAGCTTTTTCTTAAATGGATTCACTGTTTGCAACTGTGTAATGCTGTCCGGAAGACTATTCCATAATTCTGCTGCTGCTGCTGCAAAAGATCTGGGGTGGATTTCACAAAGAGTTAGGGCTAGTCTTATCTCGAGTTAAGACCAGTTACTCGTCCTAACTTAGGACTGTCCATGCAATTTGTATATCTCCCAGGACTAATCCTAAGTAGGAATAGCCCTAACTCAAGTTGTGAAATCGACCCCAGGGGTCGATTTCACAAAGGTAGTCCTAACTTAGGACTGGGTCGATTTCACAAAGGTAGTCCTAACTTAGGACTAGTCCTATAAGCAATGCTAAGAGATAGGACTGGTCCTAAGTTAGGACCAGTAACTCATCCTAACTTAGGACTGGTCCTATCTCTTAGCATTGCCTAGGACTAGTCCCAAGTTAGGACTACCTTTGTGAAATCCACCCCTGGCCCCATAAAATCGTAGTGAAATAGTGAAAGTCGCGGGACATACTAAGGGAGACTTGGATATTGAGAGGATACGAACTTGAGATAAGTTGGGCCCAAACCTTGCATTATGTTAATGAAACTTGAAGGGACATAATGACATTGTTGATTGATTAATCGGGGTCAGTCTAAACATTAGACACGTGTTGTGCATCGACTTGAATACATTCCAGGCCCCCCTTCCCGGATAATAATTGAAATGAGTTTCAACTTTCCCACATTTTGTTTCTGAGTGTATCTTTTGTTTCAGAGTTCTGTTTTACTGAAAAGCCATTTTCACTTTGTGATGGAGTATGGAATTACAACTGGAACACTTAACCCCATGTCATGGAGATATAACTAAACGCAGTTGTCAACTGCTCTGTATGGAAGGGAGAGGGTAGGACACCGTAACATAACACGAAGAGAATTTCAATGTGCAGGCCACGTAAAGAAGAAAAGAAAAAAAAACCCAGCTTATTCGTCCCCGCCCTTTTTTAAAGCCGCACCGTTTTAAATTTCATTTAAAAAATGTTGTCCACAAAAAAAGACTCAAAATTTTCATGAATGTTTTCGCGTCATCTTTGCACCATTCTTTCGACGACTAATCTATTTTACCAATATTTTAGACTAGCTCTTTCCAACTTTGACAATAAACCTCCAAAGGCCTAACCCTCTTGACACTGTTATTCTTGGACCATCAACAGGTGTTTTTTTCTTCTTGGCCTTTGCGTTCCTTCCACTTCAGGTAGTCACTAATTAAGTTCACCACCGAGCCCAGCCCAAGGAACAAAAAAAAAAAACATACACAAGATATACCGACAGACAACACAATTTTATTCAATTGGAAACTTGATTGATTATTTTTGTTCAGACGAATTATTTATTTGTTACAGTACACGTGAACACGAAATTGGTACTCGAGAAATAAGTCCACCATGAAGCCAATTGGCAAAACACACAAGGTACACCGACAGAATTGTTTCATTTGGAAACTTGTGTATACATTTCCTTTCAGACGAATTATTTATTAGTTGCCATAGTACACGTGAAAACTAAATAGGTATATTATATAGTATAGTGTAATCAGGCTTCCTAGTGTTAATCAACACAGTAAACGCCAGTATCCTATATACACGTAAATACAATTCTATTGGTAATTAATACACTATAGTTTGGCACTCTAATGAGGCACTGATGAATTAATAGGAGGTCAATGGTGTATTGTTTCAGAGTCACTGACACGAAGTGCAAATAAAGGCTGCCATTATTCAAGAACACGTTTTATAAGTCAACACAATGGTTAGCAAAAATCCCAACAACAGAGGGCTCACTTCGATTATTACTGTAAGTTCATACAAGGGGGTCCGTTTTGGCGGTTACCAATAAATGTTTCGGTCATTGGTCAGTGTTTAACACATTGCCTAGTCAATCGAAACAGTGGATGGTTACGCCCGCCAAAACGCACCCAAAGATAATGCGTAGTACAAGGGGCTTGACCTATGACCTCATATAAATCCACAACAGTAAATTGAGCGAAGATTAATCTTGGGTAAGTCAGCTGTTTAAACACATTATTTAAAACCCAGCAGTGATGGCTGTTCAATTGCGGATAATTATTATAATATTTCCATTGCCTTTTCGACCACATTTTACACACTTATCAGTTCGTATGTATTGATACCCTAAAGTTGACCATGCCATTATTTCATAGAGGGGGTGTCAATCAACACCGGACAGTAAATTGGTTGGAAGAGGTCAAGACATGTCAAAATCCGTCAGCATCATTGGTGCAGAAAATCGGTTTGTCAAAAATGGCACTGGTGTTAGATGAAACAAAATTACAAAACTTAATTTCTTTCGGGGCCTGAACATTTGATGAAAAGGCGAACACAATTATAGCAACAAAGAAGAAAGAGGCAATTAATTTGCTCTCCACTTTGTCGTTGACAGTGTGCATCCCTGTTTTGTGACGTCATGCCCCACCTCCAATCTACGTGAGCACGGAGCATGAAGGAGGCTTGAGTATGACATTTGCCGATCTGGAAAAAAACAAAACCCACGCCGCGGAAAAAAAAAATACGAGAAGACAAAAAGAAGGAGGGGGGGGGGGGGGAGTGGGAGTAGGTAGACCAATCAGATGAGCATCCGATTAATGTGATAGCCAGATTGAACAACGTGACATTATGCTTTTCCCGCAAATAGACTGCTGTGTCATGTAGCAGATTTATTTTGCGTGCCCCCGTCGTTTAATGAACAAACGCGTGCGTAAGAAAGAACGAAAAAAGAAGAATAAAAACAACAAAACTAGACATGTGACATTTAAATTAAACACGTTTGAAACATGTATAGTATACAATGTGCTCGTCAAGGTATTTACGACTATAACAAGATTCAATTGTTCGTGAAATAGATTTTGCCCAAAGCAAAACTTATGGTTAAGACGAATGATTGCATTTGTACAACCTTTTTCTAAATGTCAATTACGGAGATAATTTGCCTTCAGAGAAGAGTTCATTTGAAAAAAAGTTAATTTGAAACTAAATGAACTACCATAAGTAGAAGGTATTGTACAGTACTGTAATTCTCGTTAAAGGAGTAGTACAAGTCTCAATGTATAAACTCAAGTAAATTTCACATAGGGTTTCAGCAGGACTCAAATGTGCATGTTGTTTATTCCCAAAATAAAATCACACTGATTTAAGTTTCAAAATATGCATTCAAATAAATATAGGGTTGCGCATTTATCATGCTTGTCATGGATAAGAAGCACCCGAACCCAAAACACTAACATCAGCTCCAGAAAGGTATACAACAATCATTTACTACAAAGGTTTCAGAAAACACAACAAAAATAACTCGTATCGCAATGTCAGTATATAATTAAAACAACCCCAAACTGGGCGAAATTTCACGAAGCCAGCCGTTGATTTTCAAACTCATCCAAACTTAGGATTAATCTTTGGACTTAGGACGAGTTAGATTCCGTATCCAAACGCGTATGACGCATTGAACCCATCCTAAGTTAGGACTCGTCACTCGTCCTAATATGAGATAGGATTGTTCCAAGGGTTACGTAGTAAGCAGTAAGCTAAAAAAAAAGTGTCGAACAGAAAAATATTGCTTGGCAAAACTGGGTACCAGCAAAAACGTCCGTTTATGTTTACATTGTTGCAACTGGTGCCCCACTCAATTTTCGCTGAGCCCAGACAAAATTGTCAAGTAGAATTTTCTGATAAAACAGCCCTTAGGAAATTGAGCCCAGATCGAGGGTTCATTTCTACGATAAGAATAACGGGAGTTATATCACCTCTATCCGGAGATACATACGAAGTTGCAGCGTATGCCCCTGCGTGTCAATTTACGGGCAAACACCGTTCGACCGTCACACAACGTGATATTTATTACATCTCCTTCAACAACAGAAATCTATAAAAATACATCAAAATATATCACACCTCAGCCTCACGCTCGCCTGACAATGAAGCACTTCACAATTTTACAAGATATGGGGGGGGGGGGGGTGCACAAACTACGAGACCCCCTCTGACGTACCTCCATGCTCTTTCTACGCCACTAATGGGATTAAAAGGTACACTTACGGTGTCAAATTATCTCTGAAATCGCTCATGATTTGCAACTTTCTCATCTCACTCTCTCTCTCTCTCTCTCCCCCCTCTCTCAGTTTTGTGTCGTCAAAGACAGTTGATCTTACCCCGTGGGAGGAAAACTGGCTGATACTGAATCTTTTCTACACAGCAAAATCTGAAGGATTATACACAATCTTGACAGATTGTTTTTTCTTCCCTGATCTGTTAGAGGAGGGAACAGATTTCATATCAGATATAACTCAAAGGGGTATTTTTTCAAGCTCTTATTAATACATCACAAAAAAAGTCTTCATATGCGAATGATGTTTGTTTATAGGCTATGTTATTATTACATTTATGTTTAAAGGCCATAGAGTGAACTTCATAAACAGTTAAAGGCAGTGGACACTATTGGTAATTACTTAAAATAATTATTAGCATAAAACCTTACTCGGTAACGAGTAGAGAGAGGTTGGTAGTATAATACATTGTGAGAAACGGCTCCCTTTGAAGTGACGTAGTTTTCGAGAAAGAGGCAATTTTCCACGAATTTGATTTCGAGACCTCAAGTTTAGAACTTGAGGTCTCGAAATCAACCATCTGAACGCACACAACTTCGTGTGACAAGGGTGTTTTTTTTTTTCATTATTATCTCGCAAGTTCGATGACCGATTGAGCTCAAATTTTCATAGGTTTGTTATGTTATGCATATGTTGAGATACACTAACTGTGAAGGCTAGTCTTTGACAATTACCAATAGTGTCCACTGGCTTTAAGTTTTTATTATCCCCTATGACTAGTCCTTAGTTAGGACGTCCTAATTCTTTGTGAAATCAACGCCCGGATACCTCTGGCAATTGTGTACCCCAACATTATATGCATAAAAATGCTTTCACTCTATGAAGCATTATTATAATTATTGCAATTGGACAAAATGCGTGTGCAATACTGAAATGTCTGGGGAGAACGTTCACTTCATAAACAACTATCTTTCGTTATCCATGGGAGACTACGATGTTAACATTTTCAGCATTTCGGGGGGGGGGGGGGAAGCTGCTTTCTTTCTAAACACCATTTTCGATCAGCCCTTCTGATGTGGCCCTACGTCTACAAACTGTGCGGCCCTACGTGCCGAATGCAAAATATAACAGTTTCAATGGGGCTTCAATTCTGAGCATGAACAACACTTCTAGTGCCGAGTCAGACACACTTCAACATAATTGCTTCTCTGTACCCTGGAGTTTAGAAGATCGTGATAATGTATGATGATTATAACTACAGAGTACCTATACTACATTGCTTGAGGGTCATGATGGTTCCAAGGGAAAACAAAACTCTTAATATTAAAAAATAATTCACACTGACCAGGGATACTTCATTAAAAAAGTGGGTCAGATATATACAAAAAACCATTTTATTTTTGTAAGACGCCGAAATCCACCAAATGTAGGTGCTCAGTGCGCAGGACCACTTAAACAGTTTCACTGAGATCATCAGAGGGTTTGGTCAGCAGCCAAATATAACCCCAATGTTTGCAAACTTGTAGCCCCGTTTTTCCCTTTTCCTTTGACGAGAACATTTTAACCACATCTCTCCAACATATTCATGGAACCACTCTTGAAGGACAGCGCCATATATATAAGCATGTTTAAAAAGTGGGTACAATATTTGTGTTCAACCTCTATATATTTGTTTGACAGTGTACAAACCGATCAACAATCACACGACACACACACACACAATATCGACTATTCTCTTCACACACAATCGGTGCATGATTTCTTGGCACCAAGTTAATGCAGATTTCGCGTGTATTCGAACGGTTTTCGGTAACCAATTGCCTATTCACCTTATTCACCTGACGTCATCATCATATTAATGAATGATCTTGTTGGCACCATTTACGAGTGGTTTCGTTCGGATCGATCGCTACGGCTCTGAATATCGCCAGAGAAGGCGAAAAGCCATATTTTTAGCGTTGTCGTTGCAGCCAAAAGCCATGGCGTAGCCGTAGTCGCTCGATACGCGCACCATGTAGTTGGCAATGCGCACTTCGATTTTCAAAATGGCAGACCGTTGGCAGAAAGTATCATGTTGTGACGTAATTACCAGGGGTTCAATACATTGCAACGAACCAATGTGTACTTGAACGTGTCCCATTCGAACACACGCGAGACTTCCACAACCTTTTAAATTCAACATAACACACACTCTTTCAACCTCGAAATTCCACATACATGTACATTATCAAGAGCTGTCTTTCGCGAGCGAACAAGTAATCCTTGCTGGGGGAAATGACGCGGCGATATCGACCACCTCTGAGAACGAGGTTACAGATGGTTTCGGTCGAATCAAGCGACTTTGACTTCAACGCGACTTTAAACGAAAACCAAGCTGATATGGGGTGAGCTATATAAGTCAATATTGCTATGTGTCACTATTTCAGTAGACTTGACTCTAGTCTCAACCCGTGAGAGTCATTTTTATTTCCAATCCCCTCGCCTAACGTCAGAAAACTTTTGCGCGGCCGGTGTCAGATGTAATTGTGTCCGCCTTGCAATACTGTCCGCTCCGGACACTTTTGCACCTGCAATCGTGTCCGGGGCTATGCAAACACAGTCCAGTGGACATGTACATGACTGTACATGCATATGTGCGCGCGCAAGCGAGCATGCATAGCTTGTAAAAAAAATGGCGAACGTGTTCCGTCGACCAAGGGTGTTTTATTTGCACGGGGGCGGACACAATTGCATTATGCAGCAGCGTCCGGGCGGACACGATTGCATATGCACAACCGCTCAGCGGACATTATTGCATATGCAATAATGTTCTCCGGATAGTATTGCATAGAGGACATAACTGCATGCGACATCGGCGTCCCCCAAACTGTGTGCATGCTGCAAAACAAAAGCCACAGTTTGACGTTGACGGCGCCCTGCTACACGGCTTGTTTACCATAGTTTGCACGAGAAAGTGACTTGAATTTCTTCCCACATGCTTGAATCAAGTCCACTGCATCAGCTGTTAAAAAGAGTCCCCAGGGCATAACAATGATGCCCAGCTGTAAATGATTTACATCCGCGCGCCCTCAAGGTTGATATCCTCATCGCAAATTCAATTCACTATTTCCTCATTCCCGTTTAACGAGGTGGGATTTCGGCGCCGTTTCTTGTGGCTGCATTACGGTATCAATCGTTGTCTCCTCACCCGGGGTACAAGGACAGACCGCGTGTTCTTTTGTATAAAATTAAAAGGACATATCAAATTCAATTTGTGTGATTTTTTTCATTTTTCAATAGGCTGAGCCATAGTCCTCATGTAAGTGTAGAGCAATTTACAGTTCTTTAATTCCCTCGTTAAAATTGTACAGGTTACCATTATTTGAAACCCTTCTATCCATGCAAACTGTCAACATCAACATCCGATGACATTATTTTGAGAAAACTGGGTATGTTCATTTTTGCTTTGGTTTGTTTCTTTGCACAGCCCAGCGTGCAGTCTATACTATGGCACCCTGGGTAGGCCTACACAATGTTTTTATATTTTTTTTTATTCCCCCACTTTTTCTTCTGTTTTTTGTTTGTTTCCCGTTTAATAAAAGCTGTGGCAATTTTCTCTCGAGAGGGCATCAATACGGCATGCTGCCCTTAAAGACACTGGACACTATTGGTATATTGTCAAAGATTCACAGTTAGTGTATGTCAACAGGTGCATAAAATAACAAAACCTGTGAAAATTTGAGCTCAATCAGTCGTCGAAGTTGCGAGATAAAAATGAAAGAAAAGAAAACACCCTTGTCACACAAAGTTGTGTGCGTTCATATGCTTGATTTTGAGACCTCAAAATTCTAAATCTGAGCCTCGAAATCAAATCCGTGGCTTCAGTGGAAGCTGTTTTTAACAATGTTTTGTAACTATCAACCTCTCCCCATTACACGTTACCAAGTAAGGTTTTATGATAATAACTGTTTTGAATAATTACCAATAGTGTCCAGTGCCTTTAAGATAGCGAGGCTGAAGCATCAGGACCGCAATGTCATATTCTGCCTATACCGTTAAGCATAAGCGTATTTCACAGGTTAGCAAAATATTAGGCGGCCATCTTGTTCGCTCACCATGGATTTGTTACTTCGTTCATGTTAATACAGTTAGCATCGAAATGTTTAGTGTGCTTACGGTTAGCAGCGCTATGAAATCGAAATCGAATTGTAAGCACAAACTAGGTCGGCAGCGCACTGGAATTGGGCCCCGTTAATCTGAATGTTTCAGTCTGCATTCTTACCGCGTCATCATCCTGTTGCTATTACCATGTTTTCCCCAGAGTTAACTCCCAGCCACATTTATGTTCTGATGGAAGTATCGACTTGTCCGTATGCTAACCCCCTTAATTGTGTTTGTGCGATTACAATAATCCAATAGCTCGTGTTAAAGCTGTCTAGTGTTTTACTTCGGCGTCAGTTTTTGTCTAAATAAAAGTTTTTTCCATTCTGTTTAGATGTATGGTCTGAAGGCAGCAGACAGAACATTTTATTTTTTGAGAAACCTAAAACTTTGAGTCACTGTACCACTTTTTGCATATGCTCGAGCCCTTGCCCTATCCGATCTATATTAGTTGAGTTTTTTTTTTTTATAAGTGAGCTCCCCCACAGCATTCAGTTTTATTAGTATCTCTTTCAAATTACAATTTTTTACAGGATACACGCGGTCTGATCAAATCAATATATTAGACTCAAATAAATGTTAGAATTAAGTTAAGGAGAGCCTATTTCCACTCCACTTAATAGCAGCCGGTCTTTGAACATCGCAGTTCAGGCAAAACAACTTCGCATGACTGTGGTTAATGCAAACTACTTTTGTTTCTATGTTGTAATGTAGGATTTTAAACTTTGCATGGTGGAAATACGATATAGAAAGATCTGCGGTAACACCATGTAATGACTATCTCTAATGAGTTGGGGTGGTTCTAAAAAGAACCGTTGGTTTCAACTCGACGTTTCGATCAGTATGCTCTGATCGTCTTCAATGTTGTTGTTTTGGTACAATTTTGCACACTGTAATTTTGATTTTCACTAACAGTGGGTGGTTTCTTTTAGATGAGTTAACCCAAATAGCAAATTGTTTTAAATTCATGTATCCCTGTCCAAAATTTACCCAGATCCCGGAATGCAGGAGGCCTGACCGTAAAAGAGTCAGGCTGACCCGACAACTTGAAAAAAAGAGAGGATTTTCAGCTCCGATTCTTCGTGAGTTTGACACAGATTCCAAGTCACACTACCCAGACATACCTGGAGCACGCTCTTAAAAATAATTTTAGCTCGACTTCTTCGTCAATTTAACGACTTACTCAAGGGTCATTTTGACACAGATACCGAGCCACATTGACCCCAAAGGGGTGAAGACCACTGGGACACAGAGCAGGGTTAATTTTGACCCGGAAGCTCCCTTAGTGTGTACATGCGCGTTAGTAATCGAACATTCGTATCGTACTTCTTTCATCACATTTTATCATTCAATTGTCTTTTCACAAATATTTACCACCGATTTATAACTCAGACATCTCATCTATGTTTACTCGATAAAGCATAGCATCAAATAACATTCGAAAAACTCAATCTCCCAAAATTATACATCACGTACTCTACACGAACAAATATTTCCCCATCTATTTCAAAAACTTTTGGTCTCAAGAAACAGGCGTCCGCAACTTACATGTCAAAAACAAATCACATCAAGTGGCTTACTTCTCTAGACAAAAAAAAATATCTATCGCAGTTTTCATAAGTCGATAAGCAGAAATTATTTGTTTAGCACAATTAAGCAGCGAACCAGTCACACGATAATGCAGCCAAACGTGGCTGGTCATCAGCCAAGTTTACCAACATTAGTGTTTCTGCCAAAGAAACGTATTCACACCCATGTTAGGAAACTATGATTGTTACCTCACCCACCTTCAAGGGTTTGGGTAATTTGTGTTAGGACACAAAACAATTTGTCACAGATCTACCTTAATTTTACACGGTTTGGAGATAATAATGGCACGAAGCTTCCCTTAAAATATTACTTGCTGAGATGCTGTCATTTTTGAGGTGAGGTAAGTTATATTACATACATCTTCAAGTCACGACCAAAACCCTTACAGGCAGTGGACACTATTGGTAATTACTCAAAATAATTGTTAGCATAAAAACTTACTTGGTTACAAGTAATGGAGAGCTGTCGATAGTATACAATATTGTGAGAAACGGCTCCCTCTGAAGTAACGTAATTTTCAAGAAAGAAGTAATTTTCCACAACGTTTAATTTCGAGACCTCAGATTTAGAATTTGAGGTCTCGAATTCAAGCATCTGAAAGCACACTACTTCGTGTAACAAGGGTATTTGTTCTTTCATTATTATCTCGCAACTTCGACATCCAATTGAGCTCAACTTTTCACAGGTTTGTTATTTTATGCATATGTTGAGATACACCAATTGAGAAGACTGGTCTCTGACCATTACCAATAGTGTCCACTGCCTTTAAAAGAGGACTCTATCTATTGACGATTGGGTCCACCGGACACATATTTTACTTGTTGTCCCCTTTGAGCATGCCCCACGGCGACCCCGAAATAATACATGAATGATGCAGAATTGCAATTGCATAAATAAGTTTGCTATCACATAGGAGTTATAATTTACAGTTTCTTTTCCAAATTAGGCATATTGTGATGAATAGTGGAGTGCTCAAGCGGTGCTACGGCAACCGTTTATAACCTTTCTGGAGTTTTGTTGGTTGCCATGGAAATAATCATATCCTTGTCATGAGGTGCCCACGCAAAAAAAAAACCCAAAGACAGTGATCAGCAGTATTGTTGAACTATTATTGATTGAACTAGTACATTCGTCATTATATTATGTTTGTAACAGGTAAAGCATGCTCCATGCTCTTTTTTCGTTTCAATAAACTTTAGTCATTTCTATTAACTAATTATTTTGATAAATCGAGCGCCCTCCACGTCAAGTTTCGTGTGCTTCAATAATTGCATTCTATGAAGACGGCTCTAACGTGTGCCTCGTCTCCGTCTTCACTTTTACAGATACAGAGAATAAGATAGGAGATTGCCGGTTCTTCAGAACAGCGTAACGAGCCTTAATTTATGAGTGTCACGTGTTCAAGAAACAGAGGGGAAAAAACAATTAAGAGCAAACACCCTTCCTTAAAAATCGTAACATTTGATTAAACGGTCGTTTATTGTCAAGCACTAGTTCCTAAAGAATATAAGTACCAGAAACAGAGCAGAACTTAAAGCAAACTCTTGTCCCATAATTAAACATCGAACTTACAAATGGGCAGTCGTCAAAACTGTTAATGTCATGAAGGTTTTTTAAATGATTCATTCTGTTTGAAAACAGCAAAGGGTAAAACGAGCAGTTTTAGAGAGAAATGACTTACTGCGAGCAATCCACGAATGGCAGTGCAATGAGTTAAGCCCATTACAGACTAATTGCAAAATGGTTTAATGTTTCGTTCATTTTATTAGTGATCGTTAAAGAAGTGCCGTTTAGCGAGCAATTCTATTTTCGAGTTTGGCATGATTTACCGACTTCTCAACCACACAGTTCTCTATCTCTAGACGTAAGTGCCATTCATAAACTTGCTAAAGTTGCCGCATTCAGCATTTTTGTTTCATTATCTCATGCCACAATGTTAAAATGAAATAGTTCATCATATTTCTAACAAAGGACACCGTTTTACATAATTATTATCATTGCAGACGATTTAAGCTGAACTGGCTCTGTAAACGATGTGCCGGGTCAAAAACGAACCGGTTTCCTGGTCCCATGTAGACTTGACTCAAGTCCCTATCTCCCCCCGCCCCCAAACCTGGGACCACAACAGCTACATTTTGACGGCGGATAAGCTTAAGAGACCTCTCGCACGAGAACGGGACTTGAATCAAGTCTACACCCATGGGGCATGATCTTTAGCAGCATCCGAATTGGCGGCTACAGCTACGGCTACGGGTGTTGCTAAGGACGTCCTATACTTCTAGCCAAAGCCGTAGCTGTAGCCGCTTATTCGGACACGGCTTATGTATGGGTCAAGTTGACCAGTAAACTAGTTAAAATTGGTAAAGATTGAATGCTTGGCACGGACTGTGCTCTACGCATAAACGCACACAACCCATGATGGACTCCTAGATTTCCGGCCCCAGAGAAACAGTTGCGATCTCAGACTTGTTACTTTAAACAAAATGAACTTCAGCTTGTTGTGTTTGCCCCAGAAAATTTGCTTGGATAACTGATTAAAAAAAAAATAATACGTGACACTCAATTCAATTCAATTTCAGGTTCAACTCGCATGCACTACTGACCACCGCTAAGTGAACAAAGCATGATTCGATTAGGTAAGCTTTTACCACACAAAGTAAACAGTTGACCTATTTGGTCAACCTGCATCGCTCAAAAAGTGCCCTGCTGATATGTTCCCACCCTCGGTTCTCTCAAGTAAAATAACTATCTGGCATTAGTTGTTTACCCAAACAATAAACGTGATTACAATTACATGTACTGGGTAAATTGAAGCTGTATATTTTACACTTTACTCTCGATCTTAAAAAGAAAAAGTGCAAACTTGCCAAGGAGTTGACAGTTCTTATGTACAATGCACTTTCCTAAATATGTACAGCGTGACTAGACACTGCAATTACTGGGGTGTTAAATGGATTCCTCATGGTATCCATATGCGACAACACCAGCATGGTTTTATTTAAACCCATATATCGTTGGTATACCGTGTCGGTACTGTCACATCGCTGCCAAGAGAATCAATTTAACACCCCAGTTTTTGCAGCGTAAGTCAACTCATTATTTTGTGTCTACTACAAAATATGGGGTGTTAAAATTTACACCAGGGTCGTTGTTACACATACCGAAGAGAGAACCACAATTAACGTCATAGGGTGTTTAAATAACACAAATTAATTGTTTTCTTTGGCAGAAAGAAGTGTTATTTTTAACACCATGGTGTACACTTGGATTCTCTCTTTTGTATATATAGTGTGACAACACCCATTGTGTCAATTTTAACACCAAAGTTTTTGCCATGAGTGTGTGTGGAAAAGAAAACTGTACATCCATTTTGGCCCAACTCCTCCCACCACAGTGGCTTGGCACTTTAATTTACATAATAAATTACACCAATTTATTTAGAATTGCATTAATATATTCTACGTGGTTGAAGTACATGTCCGGTCCCTCCTCGTTTTGGCGTGGCTTCCCAGGTTGAACACCAGGAAAATGTACGGATTGACGGCGGAGTTTGACACGGCAAAGGTGCCGAGCACGGCGTAGACATTCTGGTTGATTTGAAAACCCTGGCTGTACGAGCGGATGATCTCCACGATGAAATAAGGCGACATGCACGTCATGAAGACGATAATGATGACGGTGGACATGGTGAGTGTTTTATTTCGTGCTTTATTCATCAGCGGGGACGCCGTCACCCGCATGTTCAATCGATCGCCGTTGGAGTAAACGGCCGTTGTCTTGATCGAGTTGCTAAAACTAGACCCAGCGGAGGCGCGAATCCAAATCTTCTGAGTGATCCTGATGTACGCGATGAGAACGACGAAAAAGGGTACGATAAAATCCACCACGGCCGCATAGGTGATGTAGGCCACCCTCCAGGATAACACCGGTGCTGGGAAGAAGGTTGTGCATGTCTTGGAGCCACGGGTGTCCTTCTGGTACCAGATGAACATCTGAGGGATGGAAAAGAGCAGAGCGCACGACCAGGCTATTGTCAGACCCATCCTGACTGAGTAGCCCTTCTTCAAGGGGCTCCTGACGGCTTGATGCCTGTCAACTGCTAAGAGCACGACGCAATTGCTCGAAGCGATCAGGCTCACGCTCTGCATAAACATGACGAGTTTACACAAGACATTACCCGCGTACCACACATCGTCTTGGAGTTCCAAAATGGCGCTCACCAGCACGTTGAAGATACAGACGCACATATCTGCGATCGAGATGCCGAACACGATCTTGTGAAGACGAGATTTCCTCCGGCGAAACAAACACAGCCAGATGAAGACGAGCGAGTTGCCGAAGCTCCCAACGCCGAAGAGGATCCAAAGGGTGACGATCCTGGCCTGGGCTCCGTACGGTAAATCGTCATCGGCCACCTCGGTTTCATTCGATGTCCACCCCTGCCAAGTGGTAGTGTAGCCACTAGCCTCAGGTAACGGGGCGTCAGTCAACAGTTTATAACTCATCTTGAAGTATGGGTTGGCTGTTTCCTCATCGTATTACAAACAATCCACAGACAAACCTCACTTTTCGGATGGTATCAGTTCAATCTGAGGAACAATATAAAACAATGTTACATTGATTACACTTTAAGGCTATATGGTGGAACAAGTCTGTAGGCCCATGTTTTGTTTTTGAAAGGGCAGGGGCAGCAACATTTTTTTCTTGGGTGAAGGGCACCCTATGAGGAAAATGTAAATTTCTGCGGGAGCATTTCAAGAGCAGCAATGCAATGACGAGGGGGCAATGAGGAAATCATCTCCGTTGCCTCTGTGAAAACACTAAGTAAGGCATTAAGTAAGGTTTGCGGTGACATCATGTAAACATCTCTTAAGTGTATTGGTAGATCTGGGTGCAAACCTGTATACATCATCAACTAGGCCTATACGTATAAGGTAAAAGTAACTAGAACTGCAACACACGTCCTTACCACTGTGGACCTCTTTTCACATTGACACCAATAAATGCAAGTCTGAATAAGTCACACATACACGCGTGCGTCAGGACTGAATAAGTTGAACTAGTAACTGCCATTGAGTGACGGACAATCAATCGTTTTAGGTTCGTGACTCTCATACCATTCCTGCTTAATTAATGCATTTATACCTCCTCTTGACTTAGTAATTCTATCTGAGCCTGCAATTGAACACGCTGAAGAAGGTCTACATGGAATTATTAGGGCATGCACCTCGTACAAGTTTGAAGGATATTTGTATGTAAATAAAGCATTGTTGTCGGGTAGCCGGGGAAAACAAAACGGATGTTTATTTTAATATACACGCAATGCGTAGTCATTGGTCTGTGTGGTATCTCGAATCAGGGAACAATTTCATAGAGATACTAAAACACCAAAATAGCATAGCACAACAAAAAAATAGCTTAGCAAAACCACATTTATGCTTACCAGAAAACGGTTACCAGCCAAACTATTTGTAAAATTTGTGACTGGCTTCCTGCCAATTTCTGCTAAGCAGACAATATTGTTAAGAATTTCTGTCTGCTCTAAGCGGCTCTATGAAATTTGACACAGGGCTCAATAAGGTTTAACAGAGCTGCTTAAACAGAGAGCTCAAGCAGAGATTACAATGCCTAACAATTTTCTGCTAAGCAGATATGAGCAAGATACCAGTCGCAAATTGCACTTGTGGTAAGCAGAATTTGTTTATGCTAAGCCATTTTGTTTGCTTAAGCAGCTCTATGAAATTGGGTCCAGGTATTGACTGCGGACAAGTTTGCCAGCATGCCACTTAAACGAGAAGGCTTTTGGTCACGTATCGACCACTCTGCCTGGCAAGCTTACAGAGGAACATCCTTTTAGCCTCGTAGCATAACTTACGGGCATAACTCGTTGGAATAGATGGGATGTGACAATGTGGCTCTAGCAGTATACAACCCCGGGTATGAAAGGATGCCACTTTGCAGCAAATTGGGCACAATTTCTTCTCATTGAAAAGGTCGCTCCTATATTTTCTCAGGTGTGGACCGGAAGGGGGTGCAAACATGTTCCGATCTGAATATATCGCCTTGCGAGAGGCAAAATGTTCCCTGTACATTGGAGTTTGCCCGATTTTTCTTTGTAAGGATTCCCTTCTTTGAATCGATTTAGAAGAACACCATAATTCCCCACCGAAAAGCACTACAATAGTGGAACTTTGATGTATAGAACACAAAAAGGTTGCCCCGGGTAAAAAATATGCCATTCATCAGCAGCAAAGTGGGCAAACTTTCTTCCGATTAAAAGGTAGCTCCTATGTTTTGTCAAGTAGACCGGTAGGGTGCAAACATTGGGGAAATATCGCCGTATACATGAGATGCCCGGTATTATGAAACATACATTTGGGTTGCAAACTCAGGTTTGATCGAACTATATTAGTTTACATTCCATGATGCAATATTTCCATAGTGAATTAGATGTAGGGTGAAGGCACATTACGGGATTGCAGATTGAAGAAACAAATGGCAAGCAATTTGACAAGTAGAGTCAACGGCACGGAGCAACGGCAAACATGTCCCAGATGTTACATTTCCTTTTTATTTTAAAGGAACACGTTGCCTTGTATCGGTCGAGTTGGTCTTTGAAAAGCGTTTGACACCTTTTGTTATAAAAAATGCATATGGATAGAAAGATATTTTAAAAGTAGAATATAATGATCCACAAAAGTATCACTCGAAATTGACTGGTTTTCCTTTTACCCCGTCGACTATTCACGGTCGGCCATTTACGGGAGTCAAATTTTTGACTCCCATAAATGGCCGACCGTGTTAGTTCGCATAGTAAAAGGAAAACCACAACCGATCCAAGGCAACGTGTTTCTTTAAATCTATGCGATCTAAACGATACCCGAAGATAACGTGCACATCAACCAGAATCATGGGTACACATTTTAAATGTTCGTTTTATGAACAACAATTTTGAAAACTACTTATGAAGCAGTTATCTCAACGACCGAAGCCTAGGTTTGGAACTGACTCAAAATATTACGAATGACAGTAAATGTTGTAGGACAATCAGCCATGGTGGGCACTCTCTAAGTTGCCAATTAACCAATTCATTTAGAAAATGTACCGCGTCATCAGACGCAAAACAAACAGGGAAAAAACCCGCAAACAAGCAACAACCATCAACAACGAACAAAAAGACTCACAATCGAAACTCTTCGGTTGGTCACCATCTTCAGACAACTAATCAACTAATCAATATGCACATCTTTAACACGCGATGCATACACGCGACGGTTCAAACACCTTTAACATCAGCCAAGGTGAAAGTACATCATCGAACAAAATTGCCGACGGCATCTGAAAACCTTCCAAGCTTCAACACCCTTCAATAAAGAGAGGGAGAGCTTCCTAGACGAGTGAAAACAAAACGATGACGATCAAGGAGAATGTTGGCCACGGGTTGATTGGCCAACAAGCTGACCGTGTACGTGCAGTGAACCGGGCGCTAGATGCAACAGACTGTGAACAAGTGAGTGAATCAGTCGTGTCATTCGCACCGAAGCACAATTTCATAGAGCTGCTTAAGCAGAAAATATTGCTTGAAGACTTTCTGCTAAGCAGAAATGAGCAGGATACCAGTTCATGTGACATGGTAGTTTACCTGATAGCCTGATTCCGGTAGGGAACATTAGCAGTTCTATGAAATTGAGCACAGGGGGGGGGGGGGGGGGGGGGCATAATTTCATGGAGCTGCTTAAGCACAAACAGTAGCTGAGCATAACAAAATTATGCTTACCAGAATCAGATTACCAGCTAAGCAGACAGATGTTAAGCTATATTTTCTGCTTAAGGAGCTCTGTGAAATTGGGTCCTTGATTGCCCGCCTAAAACAGGAAGGCGTGAACGAGACGAACTCAACTTGGTCGCTCTTTGTTTTGGGATGCGAAGGAATAATGAAGGCCTTTTCTGACCCTTCAGTGTGAATTTAATGGTGCCCCAAAAATTGAGAGAAAATTATCAGGACAGCTCTATATAGTAAGACGAAAATGAACTATTAAACACAATTCTCTGACATAAACAGAAATGAGTCGCTAAAGAAAAACCCACACAAATCAAATTCCCGGTGTTCACTAAAGCGTGCTTGCTCAGAGGAGGCGAGTTACTCTTGTAAAAAGGGAAAACTTAAATTAAAAAATACAATGATTGTGTGAATTCACGTGAAAATGTTGAGGTTATTATTACTTTTTTACAAGTTGTTATTTTGTTTGACAACATTAAACAGCAGTTGTGACCGATCGACGAGTGTGTTAAGCCACTCGAGAGATCGCTGTTTGTCGAACCACGTTGAATGACGTGTAGAGAACCGTGTTTACGTGGCTGTCGAAAAGAAGCAGCAGGGAAAACAAACTCTATACTTCTTGAACTCGAGGTTGGTGATAGAAACCTCATAGCCTTGAGAGTACTACGTAGTATACCCCCTGCCTATGACGTCACTCTCACAAACAGCGCCCTCACTGAGGCTAAAAAAGAGGCAGATCATTGGACGATTGTTCTTGGTGGTGTGTTTAAGAACGTGCGCATTATCTTCGTTCACAAAATTATGCCACTTGTTATACTTCTTGATAATTGTGTTAATAGCATCAGTTCCTCGAAAACCAATCTCTACGATCCTAACCTTTAAACACGATCATAGTTGGTTATAAAAAAGCAACATCGCTCCATTTAACCCAATTACATGTTCATATTAGTTAGCGATGGGGACCACACATACAGTGAAGATTAGAAATGACTCCCAGTAGATTTCAGACCAATAGTTTGAAGGTAGAATGCAATTCGTGACTGGGGGGGGGGGGGGGGGGGGGCATAACCGCGGGTATACAAGAGTAATGTCATGTAAACAAAGAGCTGCCTGGTTGTTTGTTTGTGCACTGTTAGCGCTTTTTTCTGGATTCGTTGAAAAAGTTGAATTTCCAAAATACTGTACGTAGGCTATCTCTTGAGGCTATTATTTGTACAGAAATTTTTGGGGGGACACAGTCGCAGCTATTGGCTGATTGTTTGCTGTTTGAGTCGATACAAGGTGCGGCTATGCGTAATTGGGTGTTTGTATTAAAGACACTGGAAACTACTAGACCAGTCTTCTCACTTGGTGTATCTCAACATATGCATAAAGTAACAAACCTGTGAAAATTTCAGCTCAATCGGTCGTCGAAGTTGCGAGATAACTATAAAAAAAAAAAGCACCCCTGTCACACGAAGTTGTGTGCTTTTAGATGCTGGAAGTCGTGGAAAATTACTCGAGTCTTTTCTCGAAAACTACGTCACTTCAGAGGAAGCCGTTTCTCACAATGTGTTATACTATCTTCCTCTCCCCAGTACTCATTACCAAGTATTAAGGTTTTATGCTAATAATTATTTTGAGTAATTACCAATAGTGTCCACTGCCTTTAATATCTCATTGGTCAAAGCATGGTACAGCAAAGGTTGAGAGTCGGTAAAACTGTTTTCGTATTATTGCACGGGTTATGTTTTCTTTTTGAATCAAGACAATGAACAGCACCGACTGCTATTTCAGGTTGAATGAATTGTTGCTGGTATGCTATGCATCTTTTGAAGGGGATAATGATCAATTACGTTTTTATATTTTTATCATCAATAATTTCACATGCCATTTGAATGGAATTCACTGAACATTGTTCGGCCCATATATTTGAAATTAGGATTTGGGTACCTTTTCAAAATGTCCATAGATTTACATTAAACTTACAGGGTTTGAAGATAATGAAAGTGGAAAGCTTCCCTTCAAATTTTACGTACTGAGGTGCTGTAGTTTTTGAGAAATGAGTAAAACAATGTCATGAAAATACGTTTGTAAATGATTAAAATAATTGAGACGAAAATTATTTTCATGACATTGTTTAACTCATTTTCCAAAAACTACAGCACCTCGGCACGTAATATTTTCAGGGAAGCTTTCTACTATCATTACCTTCAAACTGTGTAAGTTTAGTGTAAATCTGTGGACATTGTGTTTTTTTGTCCTACAAAAGTTACATAGACCCTTTAAAGGGTTTTAACTAAAGTGTCACTTTACACCACTTTAACGTTAAGTTAGAGAGCTAAACTCATTTCTCGACTCCATTAAGGACTATATGAAATAGTGTTCGAACCAGTTTATTTTGTCGTCAACATCAGTCCAAATTAAAGAACAAAAAAGAAAAAGACGAAAGTCTGAAAATAAGTTGAGCTTGAAATGCCCTCTTGACGTATAAATCTTGCACTGGACAGATATAATTTTCAAGTCATACCCTTTTCCTGTCACAGGTGAAAAGCGAACCTGATACACACACCTTGGAGGCAGATATTTGAACAAAGAGAAGGTAAACATGTTTCATTCAATAAAAGCCGAGAGGGGACTGCTCTAATGAAGAAGGAGAGAGAGAGAGGGGGGGGGGGGGGGGGGACAAGGGACAATGAAAGAACAGAAGAACAAAATCAAAACTCCCTCAAGATTAATACGTCAAAATTATAAGCCTTCCGGTGAAAGACGTACGAACTATTTACACTTTATTGAGAAACTCTCTCATATTCTTTTCGTTTCTATGTATGCCTATCTTAAAGTGACAGTGCATCGTTGTCCTTGAAAAGAGAGTTCATCCCATTCTCTACGTTTCAATAAGCTTATCATAATGCCCAAAACTGTGAGAACCTTTTTTATATTGTTTTAAATTTTAGTAACAGCTACAATTTACTATTTTTGACATAATGGTGGACATCTTCAACGTCTAGCTTTCTCGCGAAGACGAGCGGAGTATTCTGTTCGAAACGTCGAGACCACACTGGCTCTTTTTAGAGCCAACATTCCAACAAAAGAGATTTAAAAATGGATTGTACCCGCAAGTTCACTATTTATTAATATTTTCTTCCTACTAATCCACACCATGGAACATTTCAAACATTACTTAACATTCCATTTAATATTGGTGTTTGGTTTTGGTTTTAATGTACCTGTGTACACCCATATAGCAAGCGATGTGTTCCTACGTTCGCCATATCTCACAAACACCAAAATGTGCTAAGCAAATTTCCCTGTTCTGTTAAAAATAGCCAGGATTTACCCATCATAAATTGTATGGTTTCGGGCGGTGGTCTGATATCGCGTACAATTCGTGATCTAATGTGGACCATAGTACGGAGTCCCTGAAGGGACATCTAAACACAGAGCCACCTAAAGGGACAGGCAGGAAAATAATTCCCTTTCAATTCGTTCACCCGAGATATTATTTTTTTCCTCGAAGGATAACTTTCTTTCTATCAAAGTATTCTAGGGAAAAACAATCTGCCTACCAAAAAGACCTATGATATAATTACAAATAAAAGTTGAACAGTGGGCTGACGTTTCGACACACGAAATCGCAGATTTTTCTCGAAAAAAAAAATGTAAAAAATTTCCCTCGAATGAGCGTTTGTTACTTATAAATTATACTTAGTTCCATGTTCCATCGAAAAACTAAGTCGCGCCCTCGAAAGTTGGTTCCGAATCAATACCTAGGGGGCAAAGACCCCACTCGAGTTAATTATTTAGAATAATTTGAGCAAGAAAAACATTCCTATTTTGAAGGAGCAAAACGCAATTTTTGAGGGAATGAAAAACATAGATTTCTTTCTCCTTCCTTTACTATTTGTATTGACCTGTCCCTTATGAGGTTCCGTATCATGTGACCTTTGACAAACACACCTTGTCAGATACGCCACTGGCGCATTTTGCACACGGCTCAATTTCTTACATTCTATGTAATTGCATTCACTGAACAATATTGTTATTATATGGTGTTACCGCAAACCTTTCTACATCGTATTTCCACCATGCAAAGTTTCAAATCCTACTCAAATATTGGTATTATCTGGGCCCAGTTTCATAAAAAAGAGTTGCTAAAAAACAAAAATTGGTTAACAGTTTTAAAACTGCTTAGAAGTAATTAGAAGGAAAGCAATCACGAATGAACATGTCATAATGGTATGGCTGGAATATTTCATACAGAACTATCGAAACACTCTTCTCAGTTCTACCCCTTGTAAAATTCAGGACAAACACATTTATAAAGAGGGAGACCTTCGGTAAACAGTATTGTCCAACCCACACTTCGTGTATCACAACTTATATATAAAAAAAACAAACCTGTGAAAATTTAGGCTCAATCGGTCATCGGAATCGGGAGAAAATAACGGGAAACACACCCTTGTTTCCGCACGGTTCGCCGTGTCATGACATGTGTTTAAAATAAATCCGTAATTCTCGATATCGAGACTTGATATTGTTTGTATGTTTTCTCAAGAAGTAAAGCATTTCATGGAATAATATTTCAAGAGAAGTCTTTCACCTTTACCTTCAGTAAACCCTGTAAGTTTTTTGTAAATCTGTGAACTTTTATTTTTTTTTCTGTACCGAAAGTGTCCAATGCCTTCATAACAAACACTTAATCTTCGCGAAGGTGAAACCTATTAACTCAGTACGGCTCCCATTTAAACCAAACATTTTCTCTTGGCTGAGGTTCATTTGATTGCAATATGATGTTTATACGCACCGATTATTAGTGTTATGTGATTACTTCAAGAGAAAATTGTATTTTTAACCCGAATATTTTCTCAAAAACAAATTATTTCATGGTAAAATTTTTATAATCTGGTTCCCCAAGACCTTGAAGTATTGATTCATGTATTAGATTTCAAGACTCTTCGTTTGGGTAAATAATACGTGATCAGACGAGATTTAATGACTGAGGATATAACTTAGCTTGGAGAAAATAACAACTACAGTCAACACGACCCGGGCAATGGCACATTGGTTAATCACTAAATCTCCTTAAAGGCACTGGACATGTTTGGTAAATATCACAGACCAGATTCTCACTTGGTGTATCCCACAAATCCCACAAATCTTTACCCAATATTGGTCATCGAAGTTGAAAGAAAGAACACCCTTTGAAGACATTTGTTGCACAAATTAGTAAAAAATTACTAGCCAATCGTTCCCTCACTTCAAAATTTGGGCTCAATTTGTCATCAAAGGCACTGGACACGCTTGTCAAAGACCAGTATTCTCACTTGGTGTGTTCCAAAATAAGCATAACGTAACAACTGTGAATATTTGGACCCAATTGGTCATCAAAGTTTCAAGAGAACAATGAACTAAAATACACTCTTGTTGCAGAATTTTGTGTGTGTTTCAGATACCTAATAATCAGCCCTGGCGGCCTTACACTTTCGTTTTGTACAGAGAAAGAGTCCTATATAGGGCTACCTAATAGTATTAGATTTCAAGACTCTTCGTTTGGGTAAATAATTTCAACCGAATGTGAAGAAACTGCAAAAAATGTTATTTCGTTTGCGAGCTGTGCAGTCTATATGAGTGGGTGGGTGGCACGAACAGTCGATAATATTGGCAATAAGCCATGTTGGAGAAAAGCAGAAAACCTACAGAAATGCGTGATCTTTCTTTACATTTCTAGTGGCAACACTCGTGGGATGGAACGTGGTCGTATAAAAACATTCACATCTGGACGTTGTTATAGAGTGAAACAAAACATTTTCCAGTTGTATAACTAATTTATTAGTTGTATAACTATTTTGAAAACAAAGTAAGCATTGCGCCTTGGGGCATCGTACTATTATAAGCAACTGGGTTAATCTAAAAAAAAAAAAAAAAAAGTAATAAATAATGGAAAGCAAAATATCTTTGAGGTTCGGTTGATCCAAATTAATGTCCTTGCCGGAACAAATTGCTTTGGCGTGAGTTTCTAATCAAGTTGCGTTGATCACAAACATTTCATACGGCATTACTCTAATCTTGACTGAATGTTATTCTTATACTGATGCTGCATCTCGCTGTATGTTTTTTTACATGTTTTTTATGAGAGTCGAGTCCAGTCTAAACAAATTATGTCCAACCAGTTGAAAAACATGTCTCCTTCATGCCCGGGACCAATTTTGTTTTAAATACACTGGACACTATTGGTAATTGTCAAAGACCAGTCTTCTCACTTAATGTATCTCAACATATTTACAAAAAAAAAAAAACTCTGAAAATTTGAGCTCAATCGGTCGTCGATATTGCGAGATAATAATGAAAGAAAAAACACCTTTGTCACACGAAGTTATGTGCTTTCGGATGCTTTATTTCGAAACCTCAAATTCTAAATATATGAGGTCTCGGAATCAAATTCTTTGAAAATTACTTCTTTCTCGAAAACTACGTAAATTCAGATGGAACCGTTTCTCACAATGTTTTATACTATCAACCTCTCCCCATTATTCGTTACCAAGAAAGGTTTAAAGCTAATAATTACTTTGAGTAATTACCAATAGTGTCCACAGCCTTTAAAAGGAAAGTGCATCTTACAAGAGCTGTAGTTGTAGTAACATCATAAATCAGACAGCCTTTCCAGCGCATCCTTGTATACCTGACAGCCATAGCCATTCTCAAATAGAAACTCTGATTGGCTATAATTTTCCCGCCTTTTTTCTGGATCCTTTCCTCAATCCTTTCTCTTCTTTTCATTTCCTTCTATAAAAGGATATGTATTTGTTTGTACTTCTGGTTTGGATGCTTCTGAAGAAAGTCCGGTTTGGATCGATATCAGGCCATTTAACCATTGAAGTTGACAGCAGTTATACATAAGTCAATGTTTTACGCGGGAAAAACCCATCAGCTAATAAACAGTAAAAGATAAATATCACCAAAGACCAGTGTTGTCCCTATTTCTAGCCATAACTCTTAATGTTTTATTGGAGCTGGCCAACTGATGAAATTGCCTATCGAGGAGGATAATTTAAGTTTTATGATTTGAATTGAAATCGATGATACGCCCTTCAAGGTTGGAGTTTATATTTTTCACGATTGACTGCCCATCAACGTGAAGTGAAACGTGATCAGACGAGATTTAATGACTGAGGATATAACTTAGCTTGGAGAAAATAACAACTACAGTCAACACGACCCGGGCAATGGCAAATTGGTTAATCACTAAATCTCCTTAAAGGCACTGGACATGTTTGGTAAATATCACAGACCAGATTCTCACTTGGTGTATCCCACAAATCCCACAAATCTTTACCCAATATTGGTCATCGAAGTTGAAAGAAAGAACACCCTTTGAAGACATTTGTTGCACAAATTAGTAAAAAATTACTAGCCAATCGTTCCCTCACTTCAAAATTTGGGCTCAATTTGTCATCAAAGGCACTGGACACGCTTGTCAAAGACCAGTATTCTCACTTGGTGTGTTCCAAAATAAGCATAACGTAACAACTGTGAATATTTGGACCCAAAGTTTCAAGAGAACAATGAACTAAAATACACTCTTGTTGCAGAATTTTGTGTGTGTTTCAGATACCTAATAATCAGCCCTGGCGGCCTTACACTTTCGTTTTGTACAGAGAAAGAGTCCAATATAGGGCTACCTAATAGTATGCTACATGCCTGAAGTCTTTTATTATTTTGAGTAAGAAATTACCCCTTTCTAAAAAACTACGTTACTTTAGAGGTTGCCATTTCTCACAATGTTGTACGCTATCAACAGCTCCCCATTGCTCGTAAGTTGTTATGCTATCAACTAATTTGAGTAATTACCAATAGCGTCCAGCGCCTTTAATGCATAGCATTTTGAAGCTGAGAACAAAATAAAGATGACATTGGTTTCCATTAAACGAGAGGTAATCGGCGTGGGGGCTTGTTCGTGCGAATGTTGTAGACGTTAATATCTTCAAAATCCTTTAAAAGGTACCTTTTAGACTGTGGAAAGGCAAGGATTTGTTTTTATTTAGAAAAAGGCTTCTGGACTTTTTAAAACAAATTAAAATCTGACCAGAGAAGTGTTTGATCTTGTATAAATAACAGAGGGACATGTTAGAAGGGGAGCCAGAGCACGTAATTCGCCCGTAACCATACTTATGTCTCTGTATTAAATAGCATTCTCATACTTGGCGTTTCTCCAGATGGATGAGGCCTTGATGAACGGGGAAAATATTTTAGGAAGAGGCTGAAACTAATCTATCTGTTTTAATAAATAACGAAGAGGAGAAGAGATACGATGGAGAAAAAGGAAATAAAGAAGTATAAGATAACTTTTATACATTATAGTAAAAATGAATAGAATTATTAAGTGAAAAAAATGGCGAGACATTTTGACGCCTGCATCTGTAGGCCTATTTAGAGGTTGCATGTTTGGGCATAAAATCAGATTGCAAAAAATATGTCTTTTGATGACATTTTGGTTTGATTGTTTATACTTTTTTGTGACTTTTTTGTTGATAACATCAACATCGTATGGCGATAGATCATTCTCAGCTGCTGCTCCCAAACTTGTGAATGAGCTCCCAATGTCCATAAGATCTGCTAAGTCGTTAGATGTTTTTAAGACTTTGCTGAAGACCCATCTTTGTATCTGTAATCAAAACCTGTTTCACTGACTGTGTATAGTTTCTGTGTAATTTTCAGCATTTACATGTAGGTATGTAATTTTAACTTTTGAGTGTAAAGAGTAGTATTTGTAGTATTTTGTAATGGTTTCATTTAGTATACGTGTAGGTAACAACTGGTCTAGCCTAATGTTATAATTATATGTTTTGGGATTTAATTGGGGAATTTAGGCCTATAAGTTTTGTTTTCTTGTAATGCTTTTCAATTTGCTGTTAAGCGCTTTGAGGAATGCCAATTCATATTGCGCTGTATAAATACTGTTTTATTATTATTATTATTATTATTTTTGTTTTTGCATTGTAGCTTGCGCCTTCGAATATTCTCGGGTGGAAAGTGCTCAATAGAATAATAAAATAGTAAAAACAATTATCAAACTCATTTCAATTTGAAATCTTTTGCTTCGTGAAATCGAGCCCTGAGTCTCATCACGGCCTCGACTATCATACGTGTCAATCGTGCATGGCAGTCTATATACGCTACATTGAAATTAAGTTTTAAGGCACCAGACTGCCTGCCTTCAACCATGGAGCTATAGACCTGTATCAAGCTGTCACCATCTTGGTCATGTTCCCTGTTTCAATAACAGTAATGAATTCTCACATTCATTGCGCAAACATGGCACCAGACTATTATTTCGCCCACCTTCAGTTTGGTTACAATGCGTTGGAATGGAGTAAAATCAAGATGGTCACACCGTGAAAAAGGTCTATAACTCCATGCTTCAACATTATTGGTATGTTTTGATATCCAGAGATTTGTCAATACAGAAGTGACGGTCTGCCAGTTGTCATTTTTACAAAGTGTGACTTTTACGATGGCCATGTTTCACACGCTCCGTTGCTTCATTTTGCTTTGCAATACTCGGGAACTCTGTAATATTAAAAAATATCGAGAACATGTCCGCGCTCTGACTGATCTAACCGCCCTGCCACACTCCTACATTTTCGTCTGTGAAAGTAAAATGAAGTTCACTTCTAATAAAGCTCCCACTTTCGTATACGGACTGAGTAAATCGTTGGGGAAGTGGACACGGTGGTATACAAAGGTTTATACAATCTCAACAACTTCGTTGTCTCTGATTTACAATTTTCATCTAATGTAAATTTAAATTTGTACAGATTGCACCTGCTCGTATCAGGTTATGAACACACACCGTAGTTCGTGTCTGTGCAGTTTTATAATACAGTTCGATATTAATTCCAGCTGGATTTTCGTGGCAAAATGGATTATATTTGACCACCTAATTTTTGTAATCATTTTTTTTTTGGGGGGGGGGGGTACAGTTGGTACCTCATTCCAACTGTGTCTTCAGTCGCATTTTGAAATTGAAAATGGCCGTCAGTACCCCCAACATATTTGTTCTAGATCTGTAGTCTTATGGCAATGCCAATGCTCATGATGCTAAAGATATCCAAATTACTGCAAAAATTTCCGGTATGTCACTTGTAGTTCCGTTCGGGTCCGTTTGTTCTAGCCACTATAAAGCAAGTCTTGGTAGGGGTCTACAATTATACGAAGGCAAAATTTAAGATAAACAGATAAACAAAATAACAGACGAGCTGAAGATAGGAATTCCTTCTTAAACAATAGATCGTAAGATGGAGGGAAAAATACTCAGGTAGTTCCAAATAGATGCAGTACGTGGACAAAGCTGTTGGAATTGCTAATTTTTCTTTACATCTCCTCAAAGCAGAAGTGTATTATAATGGGTGAGCAAAGGCAGACAGCCTGGGACCAATTTCATTGCCTATACCGCCGAATATACCGCCGAATTCAGCGCTTACGACCACTTATCCCCGTTTCGTGCAAGCGCCGAAGTTCTGCGCTAGCCTTGTAATCGTAGAATGCTTGGTAACGTGGAGTAAGCACGCACAAAAACCAAAATTTCCGAATTTCCTGCTTCCGTAAGCGCCGATTCTGTGCTTACGGTATTAAAGCAGAGCCATGAAATTGGGCAATGGTTTCACGCTCAAACACCCTAATAGTGGAATCAGGTCAGACACACTGGTGGAACATTTACCAAGAAAACATCCACTGAAATCAGGGACCAATTGCATAGAGCTGCTAAGCACAAAAATTTGCTTAGCATGCTATTTCTTCCTTAAAACAGGTAACCGACCGAATTTCCACGTAATTTTCAGGATAAGCAAACACCATCTGAATACCAGTACCAACAAGCAATATACAACGAATGGAAATTCAGATGGTAATCCTGTTTTTTTATCAAGGAAGAAATTTCATGCTAAGCAAAATAATGTGCCTGCTAAGCAGCTCTATGAAATTGGGCCCAGTCTGGAAAAGGCTCATCCTGCGATCTAGGCCCTTCTAAAATAATCGGTTTTTAGGTAAAGCTGACCACTGTTTGATGTGTTTTGCATATTCAAAAGAAGCTAAAACAGAAAAAAAAATCAGAATTGTTGTTTTTATTGTTGTACATCTTCAAAGTTGTACAACCTAAATTGTTAAAATGTTTACATTGTCGACAACAAACATAAAATCATTGACATTTACATGTTAGCCTTTGAAAATCCTTTTAGCTATCTAGCAAATACCTATTTGAAGATCGGCAGTGTCATTCATAAAAAATGGAGAACAAAAACAGATAAATAAATAAATAAATCAAAAGGATAATATAACAACAGCTTTAGTGTAGAGCTTGAAGCACCTAATCAATCTTTTACGTGAAGAACGTTTTTGATTTCCCCACTTCTCCAAACCAATCTTGAAGAGGTAATACCTTTAGGTCGGCCTCTGTTATTCTTAAATTTTTTTCTCTTCTGAATGCCCCACCCCCAACGGTATTCTATTAAAAGATGACATCTTTTGGCGGGTATTTAGAAAGGTCAGGGATGAGTTTTTCCTCAAAAAAGTTTTTGTTTACTGAAAAAACAAACAAAAAACAACCTTGTATTTTGTTTACAAATGATTTTAATTTTGTTTTTGCTTGAAGTTGTTAAGGTTGAGAGAAAGGAGTAAAACAATGTCAGTGTTAATCTTTAGAACCAAAAACAGTGAGGATCTGTGCGGTTCGTCAATACGCGAAGCGAGGTGACAACGGGTACCAACTGCAATGCTGCCGCATTATTTGCGAATGGACACCACCGTGCGGAACTTTTAGAAAAACTCTACTTTGTCAAAAATTGTTTAAACTACTAACAGCTGTGCTGCTTTCTTTTCCAAGTACGTTTTTCTGAACTTAAACTAAGTCTATGACCATTCCTGTAAACGGCTAAATAAAACTGGGACCAGATATTAAAATCACCAACTCAAATATGAAGTAATTGCAACCACTGCCAGAAGGCACACAGTGGAATAAAAGACCAATCATCACGACACCAAGTCTTCGCCCTATCGCCTTTCAAACCCGGCCCCTGATATCCGGTCTGTTTGTCAGATTGCCTCTTCCCTCGTAGACTTGTGGACAAGTCGTTAAATGTCTGTCGCGGTGATAGCGTTCCGAATCTCCCCGCAAATCCCGCGGTATTCTCACGAGACTGTCGGCCCCGCGAGACTACTGCTCTCACGACTAAGGTCCCAGTTAATGGGAATAGAAGTCGGCAACCAGCAGTTCGCGCGAGAGCAGTGATCTCGGGAGAGCACTGCCACAACTCGACTATCTCACCGCGGCAGACCATTAACGACTTGTCCGCAAGTCTACGTCCCTCTTGAAGATCAGTAAAATTGAGAATTGTTCATTCTCGGAGACCAAATTCATTTACATCCATCTCGTCACACGTTCTAACTGAATGACAGTACGAAATAAAGTTATCAAGTTTTGTTAACCTTGGAATTAATTAGGTGTATATAAATCCAGTCGGATGGAAGATGGAAATATTTTAAAGGCACTGGACACATTTAGCAATATTGTCAAAGACCGGTGTATGTCCTAACACATGCATACAATAACATACCTGAGAAAATTAATTGGGCTCAATTGGTCGTCGAATGGATTACTCTGTGTGCTTCCAGATGCCTAAAAAGTCTTTCAATATTTCAGTGAGAAATATCAACAACTCTCCATCGCTCGTATACCAAGTAATTTTTGTATGCTAACAATTATTTTGAGTAGTTACCAATAGTGTCCAGTGCCTTTGATAACAAAAACATTTCAGGTGTGATTTGTGGACACTATTGGTAATTATTCAAAATAATTAAGAGCATAACAACTTACTTGGTATCGAGTAATGGGGAGAGGTTGATAGATATAAAACATTGTGAGAAATGGCTCCCTCTGAAGTAACGTAGTTTTTAAGAAAGAAGTAAGTTCCCACTATTTTTTTCAAATTGAATTCGAGACCTCAGCTGAGGTCTCGAATTCAAGTCATTTTAGAACACACAAATTGTGCGACTATGGTGTTTTTTATCCATTATACTCTCGTAACTTCGACGACCAATTGAGTTCAAGGTTTTCACAGGTTGTTATTTTATTTTATGCATATGATGAAATACACCAAGTGAGAAGACTGGTCTTTGAAAATTACCAAAAGGTGTCCAGTGCCTTTAACTCTACAAATTCACCATCTGCGGCCTTGCCAAATAATTTACATCCTTACTTGACAATCGCAAACATTGGGATGCTTTTGCTCATTCAAGTGGCTATAAGTTACAATGACATATCGCACCACTTTAGATCGTAACAAAATGATATTAAAAAAAAAGACAGGCATTGACAAGTTGATTAGCCGTTGTTTATTTTGTTCAGCTACCGCGATTATGTCAAACTTGTGCACTCGAGTAGTTCACGGCTATCGCCTCTTCATCATGGTAAAATATATTGGATACCATATTAGTTTTAAGTCATACTGGCACTGACTTTAAAGGCACAGGGGTAGATTTCACAAAGAGTTAGGACTAGTCTTATCTCGAGTTAGGACCAGTTATCGTCCTAACTTAGGACAATCCATGCAATTAGGACAATCCATGCAATCTCCTAGGACTAGTCCTAAGTTAGGACTAGTCCTAACTCTCTGTGAAATTGACCCCTGGACACCTTTGGTAATTTTCAAAGACCAGTTTGCTCAATTGGTGTATCCCATCTTAATAACAAGTCTGTGAAAAATTTGAATCAATTGGTCTTTGATGCAAAGAAAACAAAACCTTTGCACAATTTTGTGTGCTTACGAGTTGCTAATAAAAGTCTTCAAGTCTTAATATTTGAGTGAGCAATTATCTCATTCCCAAAAACTACGTTACTTAATAGAGGGAGCCATTTTTCACAATGTTTTATACTGTCAACAGCTTTCCATTGCTCCTTACCAAGTAAGTTTGTATGCTGACTATTATTTTGAATAATTACCAATAGTGTCCAGTGCCGTTGCATCATTGCGTCTGCGTGGATGCATGACATCCAACGTAAATTTGTTCGGATTCAATATTTTTTTTAAAGTGATATTTCAAATCTGGCAGTGGTTGAAAATCATATTCATGTACTTCTTAACGTTACTTTAAATCCATAATATCAATACAACAAGGCTGGTTAAACATGAATTTGGGGTTGAGCAAAAATAGTAACCCATAATGCTAAAACCATTTGCCATACAATCCAACGTAAAATATGTCCCTGAAAGTCATATTTAAAGTCACCTGGAAATATAATTGTTTTTCTTTCAAACATAAGAGTATATGCTTACGACAAATAAAACAATTTTTTTAGTAATTGTTTGTCACGATTTATATGTTTAAAAATTATATAAAGTTGTTTGGGGGGCTGACTCCGCCTACCCCTTTTGTGACGTAAATCGAGGCAGACTTTGCCTGCAATGCGTAAGTAAACACACGTGCAAAGTACATATGTACGTCCAAGTCGTGAGTTGGTACATTTCAAAAAAGTGTTTTTCTGCATTCAGCAGCAATACACCTGGTCGGCATTGCCGGAAATTTAAATCCATATTATGTTGAATACATTTGCCAGACATCCAACGTAAAATGCTTTTGAGTTCCATATTTTCTGAAAGTCATATTTCAAACTTGCCAACACTGGCTGTAAATTGTATACTTCTAGAAGTTGTCTTTAAATCCATATTATGTTGAATACATTTGCCAGACATCCAACGTAAAATGCTTTTGAGTTCCATATTTTCTGAAAGTCATATTTCAAACTTGCCAACACTTGCTGTAAATTGTATACTTCTAGAAGTTGTCTTTAAATCCATATTATGTTGAATACATTTGCCAGATATCCAACGTAAAATGCTTTTGAGTTCCATATTTTTTGAAAGTCATATTTCAAACTTGCCAACACTGGCTGTAAATTGTATACTTCTAGAAGTTGTCTTTAAATCCATATTATGTTGAATACATTTGCCAGACATCCAACGTAAAATGCTTTTGAGTTCCATATTTTTTGAAAGTCATATTTCAAACTTGCCAACACTGGCTGTAAATTGTATACTTCTAGAAGTTGTCTTTAAATCCATATTGTGTTGAATACATTTGCCAGATATCCAACGTAAAATGCTTTTGAGTTCCATATTTTTTGAAAGTCATATTTCAAACTTGCCAACACTGGCTGTAAATTGTATACTTCTAGAACTTGTCTTTAAATCCATATTATGCTGAATACATTTGCCAGACATCCAACGTAAAATGCTTTTGAATTCCATATTTTTTGAAAGTCATACTTCAAAATTGGCTGTAAATTTTATTCATGTACTTTTACAAGTTGATTTTTAAATTAATAGTGACATCCAACGTAAAATATGCCTTTGGATTCCATATTTTTTGAAAGTCATATTTCAAAATTGGCTGTAAAATTTATTCAAGTTGATTTTAAATCAATAGTGATAAACACACTTGCCGGAACCGGAACTATTTACTTAAGTGCGAAAAAAAGGAAAGTTTAAACACAACACTGATCGACGCACATAAAATACGAACAGTTATTGAATTTCACTCAATATTCTACAACATATTGGCCCGCCAGAGATATTATAAATAAAGATGCTTACATACGGGTTTTTATTGAACATTGTTTTAAGCCAGCAGTGAGTGGGTTTTTATACTTCAGTCCATGTCGAACTTGTACTCAATTGCCAATATCATACGTGTGAGGAATATTTTGTTTAGCCACAGCATTGGAGATTATCACTTAATCCATGATGGCGTTGCTCACACAAGTTTGTAAAGTATTTTGATAAGTCACTTGGGGTGTTCACTTTGAGTGCATTATGTCCCCAAGGGCCCTCTACCGAGATAGGTTTAAAAAACTGCGGCGAGTACATTCAGAATACAAGGAAGAGCCACTGATGGGTTTTGATCAATTCAAGTACGTCCAGAGGCCAGTTACAGGTTTCGCTCAGCCCCAGCGGCCAGTCTATCCATCCAGGACCGCTGGGATGGGCCAATCGCTTGCACAGATTCTTGTTCAGGAAGTACGTCATGCATACAGTGCAATTCAATCATGGTGCAGTGTGAGTGTGATGCATGATGGGACTGTGCATTAATGAACCGACGTGCGTGCATGATACGTTTGCCCATCCCAGCGCCTATGGTTAAAGCAAGGCGCTGGGGACGAGCGAAGTTTCTGGTTGGGTTGGCGTAGTTGTATCTTTCATTTCCCTCTAACTCTAGGACCTAGGTTCGAATCATGCCGGTGGGCACTATGTGGAATGGAATTTCAGTCCCTACCCGACTGCGTGGGCACTCCCTCCTGGAATAATTATCTGTGGTTTCCCCCTACGACTAAAACCGAAATTCCTTCCTTGTTGTCTCTCAATTGGGTTATTGGCTATAGTAAAGTGACTGAGCTCACTTTCCCGAGGGTTTATGGCTTCACAACCAGAATTAAAATTAATGTAGGGTCCTACAATAAAACAATCCCTTCCTCCATGATTTTAAATGAAACTGTAAAAATGATTGGTTATCATTATTATCAGATATTGAACAACCATAAATGTAGCGCAGTGTTTACGGATCTCTCTTTATAAACAACAATACAAACATTTTGGTACAGATGTTATCTCTTCCAAACATCATAGGCTGGTATAAATCCAGTTGCCCCCACAGAGGGCACCATAAAAAGGTCTCACTAAGAATAATGTTCTGTCTGATTACAACACGGGTGAGCAAAAAATCAATTGCAATTACGAGAGCACAGGTGTACAACTGTTGACTTTCCAACAATCCCGAATGCGCTTCACTTGAAGCTACGTGTTACGAAAACATGTCCGTCTTCAACAACAAGAACGTAATTGGGCATTTTAAAAGCAGCAAATAGAAATTTTCTCCGGGAAAAAAAAGTTAAACAACCTCTGTCCGGCCTTGAGAAAGTGCAAAATCTCCTGTGAAAAGCCGCATATATATTTCCTATTTCATACTCCTACAGAATGTTTTTTTTTTTTAATCGTGGGGGAGTATTGGCTTTTGAAAGACTGCAATGACGTAAAACAATATCATGGAGGTTTATCTGCACGTAGTTTAGCTACACGTTACGCAAGCAACGTGAACGTGGGTGTCAGAAAATTGTGTTGTTAAAATCTCACATTTTTAGCATACGTGAAGTTAACAATTTTCACGTCAGGTATATAAGTGCGGACGTCATACGTGAGCATGAAATAAGCCCAAAGCGGTGACGTCACCTAGAACAACACAATTTTCTGCGGTTCACGGTCACGTTTTTGGCTTACGTAACGTGCAGCGTAACAACACTATACGCCTCTCTTAATATTTATACATGAGGTACGTCACAATGTAACCCAAAAAGAGGCAATGGGCGCATCCACTGCAAGTGATGGGGGACTTGCGCCCATAGCCTCATTTTGGGTAAGAATTATGACGTCGTGCATAAATGTTAAGAGAGGCGTATTGTCTCCTGACGATGACTAGAGCAAAATTGAAACGTTGAGACCAGCTAATAAGTCACTCCGCGGTAGTGAAGTTAATAACGATCCTCTTTAAGCTAAATCAGTAGTAGTCCCAGACGAGTTTCTACCTTCCGCCCAGGAACATAAAAAGCAGTACAGTTTCTTTTAAGAACTGAGAAGTCTCCCGAAATCCAAAAATCTACTCCACGGTAGTAGAATATAGCAAGACAGTTCTCTAAGGAGCACAATCTACCTGACAACTGGTGTTACCGCAAACCTCACAATATTGTTTAGTGATTGACATTGATTTTCGCACTTGATAGGGGGACGTCGTTCAATCTCATGCGTCAGTAGACTATTAAAATAGTAATATGGTAAGGTTGGGAAAAACAAACCCCTATGTCGTCGTGTCAGACTACTCATGTCGCTTCAGGAGATTCTAGACTGTGATTTCTGAAGGTTGAGTTTAAATGGATGCTGCAGTGAATTAAAATAAAACAGTTAATTTTGCTGTCATTTATTTCTGATATATGTATTGAACATCAATAAAATGTGTTTTGTTTTTCCCCCGACATATCTCACTTGTGTAATTAGCGAATAAGTCATGCCCCCCTTTTGTGGATTGTTACCGCCCCCTACCATCGACGTCACGTCGGGAATTCAAACATATCGTCGGCAAAACAGCCAGGGGGACCCGACGGCTCGGGTTCCCGACATGACGTCACATGAAGGCTCCCTTTTAGGGGCGGGGTGGGTTCCCCTAATCTCTTGAAAACCACTTTTAAAACACTTGCGCATTAAATAAAAAAACTAAAAAGATATGTCAGGTTTAAAAAGTCATGTTTAATCGTTTAAATAAAAAAAATAAAAAACACTGCAGCCCCCTTTAAAGGCACTGTACACTATTGGTAATAACTCAAAATAATTGTTGGCACAGAAAGTTACTTGGTAACGAGCATGGAGAGAAACGGCTCCCTCGAGGTAACGAATAGCTTTCAAGAAAGAATCCATGAATTTGATTTTGAGACCTCATACCTAGATTTTTTTTTCTTTTTTTCCTTTTTGCATACGTTGAGATACACCAACTGAGAAGACTGGTCTTCGACAATACCAATAGTGTCCAGTGTCTTTTACGGCAGCATATACTTTTAGTGGGAACTCAACAAGTTAAATACCATACAAACTTACTTGGGAAAAAGCACTAGAGAGCTATTTCTTCAGAGCCAACACTCACTCAAATTAAAGAGAACTACTATATATGGTGGTGCCCACAAGTTTACTATTACGTTTAGTTTATTTCTTATCCTACACACCTTCGCAACATTGCAAGGAACGACTGCTTTAAAGTATGTAAAGCAATTTTAGGGAAAGAGGTAATTGTTCACCACCAATAATTTGAAACTGAGAAAGGCTTGAGGCATGAAGGTAAAGAGATTGAAGATGACTTCATTTCACCACAGTGTGAGATGTGATGACGCTCGAACTAAATTGCACGTGACAAAGTAAGACACACCAACATTAGGCAAAAAGCTGAAGATCGTAGACATCAAAAGATCAAGGATATGAAATGGGGATGTGCAAGACACTTGTCACGAGGACATGAGAACAGGTGGACCAAGAGAATCACCGAATGTCAATCTAAACTTGGAAAAGACTAAAATGACTATACACAAAGTCCACAACTTGGAACAGAATAGCAAAAAGAAGAGAATGAACTTTTGCAATGAGGAGGGCTTCATCAAATAATGATAAAAAGGATTGTAAAAACGGGGGTGTTTAAATTGACACAATGGTTGTTGTCACGTATAGATGCAAAACTAGGGTCTTAAAATAACACCAACTTATGCCAACACTAACACTCTATGTTGAGTTCTATATTCTCTTCGGTAGCTTGTGTGGCAACACCCATGGTGTCAATTATAACACTCGATTTGTTTTGAGTGTATAATAGGTTATATGAAGATAAAGTGCATACTTAATCAGGTTTATGGAACACAGGAACCATGCGTTCGTTCCTTACGGGATTGTTTACAAACAATAATACAAAGTGTGGCTTGGTTTTCACATGTTTTTTTACAACTACAACGGATCCCTGAGTGGACAGGGTCATGTTGAGTAGACAGGGTCATGGTGTGGCAAGTGTTCATTGGGTCTAGCGGACCGCGCCACTACGTGTTCGCATCTGATTGGAGGAACATAGCAACAGCATTGTCTGTGTGCTTAACCCCGTCTTTACCTTCACCATTACAACAAAACACACAACTCGCCATTTAGGATGCTTGTTGTTTTCCAGTTTAAAAATGAATAATACAACATAAAATTTATAAATGTCACGGCCAGGTGTACATAAAATAACACCCCCGTTTAATTTTGGTCAATTCCTGCTTTGCGTAGCGCCCCCTTCGTTCTCATTTGTATTTGCCGCCGTTAGCGTCATTCTGAAATTGGCCGAACTGTCATTAACAATAAAATTAGATTATAAACAAATAAATAAACAAAAATAAACCCAGAAGAAGTAATGGTGTACAACAACATTAGTTGCACTCTTGCGTTTTGGTTCCGTTTAGGTCCATACATGAATAATGTTTGGCTAAAGAACTCACGATGCACGTACCCTGACAATATACCCCTGTACCGATAAATGGCAGCCGCAAGGTAGACAACGGAAGAGGATCTGCCCCATGCTTTGCCACACTCAGTTGTCGAGATTTATTAATTAAATGCACTGAGAGTTATCGATGTAGCGCTGAGATAGATTTTGAGTTTGTGCGTTCAAGAGTTACAACCGAAGGAGAGCATTGCAATCGACACATGAGCGCAAATGGGAACCCCATGAGGCCGAATGATACAATACATCACTTTATTGACAATGAATTGCACACGGGGAGCAATGAGTTGAGCATGAGAGGTTTCTGTGTTGGTTCGTGTGGCAATTTGCCGCTCATTAGACAGAGCAATGCTTCTGCGGAGACAATGACACTTGGCTAATTAAGATATGCCTTTCCTTTAAAGGTAGTGGACACTATCGGTAATTACTCAAAATAGTTATTAGCATAAAATCTTACTTGGTAACGAGTAATGGGAAGCTGATGATAATATAAAACATTGTGACAAACAGCTCCCTCTGAAGTAACGTAGTTTTTTTTTCGAGAAAGAAGTAATTTTCCACGAATTTGATTTCGAGACCTCAGAATTAGATCTCGAGGTCTCGAAATCAAGCATCTGAAAGCACTCATTCTTTGTGTGACAAGGGTGTTTTTTCTTTCATTATTATCTCGCAACTTCGACGACCAATTGAGCTCAAATTTTCACAGGTTTGTTACTTTGTGCATATGTTGAGATACAGCAAGTGAGAAGACAATTACCAATAGTGTCCAGTGCCTTTAATAGTACACCATGGTATGATGTGTCTCCATAGTGTTGCCCTTCTGTGTGAGCCTTCTACCGATCATGTGCGTCTAACAGCAAGGCACTTCACTACAAAAAACCTCTATGCCATTGTGTCGAACAATAATCATAACAGTAACAGTATTTTTAATACAAACAACATGTTTACAAATTGGGGAAAACTTAAGGATTATAAAACTTAAAACTGTATTACCACAAAGGGCATATCCACAAATTCACTCCATAAAAGACAATTGACCAGAAAGAACAATAGAAAAAGTTACTTTCATCAACATTGAAAGTAGCTTTACCATATCAATGACTTAACCTGTGGAGAATATTCCTAGGAAATGCGTATTGCGAAAATAACATCGCTTCCCAAATTACCCCCCAAAAAACCCCAACTCTATTATATTCAACTTATTTGTACACCGAGCGGTCTCTGAGACCCAATAAAAGTAGTTCATTTTTGTATTGGTTAACAAAAGAAAATGAGTCAATAATAACTACTCGAAATTAGGTCCTAAAGAACGTTACACGATCACGTTCATTGAACGAATTCATCCTGGAGAGTTACATGATACCGTCAAAGCATGGTGTCTTAAATGGAGACTCAGATGCAAAGACTTTCATTATTATTTATATCTAGGTGAGAAGATAATGGTCTAAGAATGGCGTATATATGAGAGCCCCTCAATTTCACACACATTGACAATTTGGGTAATTGATATCATCCATTGATATCTAACCCGTCTTTTTCACGGTTGAGACTCCCGTGTCTTTGTGTTGGATGACAGGGTATGTGAACAGTGAATACCAAAATAGCATTGATGAGAGAGTGAGCAGTGTTAAAATTGTCTAGCTCGAGGCAACTTGTTTTGCACCGGGGAGCGGGGCGTAAGGCCTTTTGTTGATAAAGAGGCATAAATAACACCGTTTTAAGGCACTGGACACTTTTAGTAACTGTTTAAGACCATATTCTCACTTGGTGCACCAACATATGCATGTAATAACAAATCTGCGAAAGTTTGGGATTAATTGATCATCGAAGTTGCAAGAGAATACTGAAAGAATAAACGCCCTTGCTTCAACATCGGTGTTTATTCGGGCCTGACGTCTTTCTTATATTTTGCGTGAGCAATTATCCTTTTCTCAAAACTGTATTTTTTTTCAGAAGGAGCAGTTTTTTTAACAATGTTTTGATTGCTCGTTACCAAGTAAGTTTTTATGCTAACAGATATTTCGAGTAATCACCAAGTGTCATGTGCCTTTAAGAGACAGGTATCATGTCGTTCGACAAGTGCAAACCAGTACTTCACTTCGTGATATGTTGACATTTAAAAAAGACCCAAACCTCCGCTCAAAGGCAGTGATTATTCTTTTTCCCCCCGATCGAATTCAAATGATGTGAAAGTACATGCATATTAAATAACATGCAAAACTTCAAATAAATGGAACTCCAACCTACGTCACGAGTCGGTGCACGAGACGAGGTTTATCAAAAGCAGTTAAGACGTACTTTTTCGAGTCCGTACAAACAGTGCACTGAATTCTTTTTCATTTATGCTTTTAACCCGGCCTGAATTAGCTGCACGAACGACAAGACAAACATCCACGCGCGTTCAACTTAGATAACCACTGACACATGTGAGTGGCCTTCCATTAGCTCTGACAGTATTGAACCTAAAGGTCAAAGTTCGAAGCAACGCGACGTTGTTCATTTACACTTGCACGGCCGTGCACCTTTAAAGGCACTGGACGCTATTTGTAACTGCTCAAAATAATTGAGCATAAAACTAAATTTTGGTAACAAGCAATGGAGAGATTTATAAAATATAAAACGTTTAAGAAAAGGCTCCCTCTAAAGTAACGTATTTTTTTTTAGAAAGGGGAAATTTCTCAGTGAAATATTGAAATACGTCAGGCCTCAAGACTTTTTTTATTGCCATCTGAAATTTAGTGCAAAAAGGGTGCTTTTCTGTCATTATTCTCTTGCAACTTTGATTACCAACCGAGTCAATTTCTTCTGTAGAAGTAGACTCAAAGGAATCGAAAACTGTAATTGTTCTAGAAGGTCGTTGCGAGACGTCAGGAGATAGGCAGGTGCATATAGCATCGATCTTGTTTGTGAAGAACTCACCAAAGAGCCGAGCAAGAGATATACTGCAACTGTGAGTAGGAAGTGGAGAAGCTTGCTTGCGATTAAGAAGTTGATTAGCCACACGAAACAGACGTTTTGTGTCATTTCCACAGTCATCAACAACTTCATTATAATAAGCACGTTTATACTTGAAGTTGAGGGAACTGACGTGCTGACGTTGCTGCGGTAAAGGTCACGATCCACCTCCAATCCAGAGGATCGCCACTTTTTTTCCAGTTGTCTTCGTTTTCGTTTCTCGACGGTAACAGTGGGGTTGTACCATGGGGCATGAGGACGAAACTTGACGGGGCGAGATTTAGCAGGAGCATGGACATCCAGTAAAGTTTTAAGGGTGGAATTATAGCAATCGATCAGATTGGCAATCCCATCAGAACAGCTCGCTATAAATGTTACTCTGTTGAACATCCGCAGCGACGGAAAGTCTATCAATGGCTTTGATGTTCCTCAGGACTTTTGTTCGACAGACAGGGCTTGGCTTTTCCAAGCGTAACTGGCCTACGATGGCAGGAGTGGTCAGAAATGCCAGGAACAACATCAAGGTCAGATAAGACATTGCCGTCAGCAATGCGTACGATGAAAACATCAAGGATGTGACCATAGTCATGGGTCGGCGACAAGATTCTCTGCCTGAGACCATAACCGACAAGCAAGTCGTTGAAGCGTAAAATTCGTGGAAAATCACTTCTTTCTGGAAAACTATATGTCACTTCAGAGGGAGCCGTTTCTCACGCCGTTTTATACTATCAACCTCCTTACTCGTCACCAAGTAAGGCTTTATGCTAATAATTATTTTGAAATAATTACCAATAGCCTTTAAAGCACACGAACAGCGGTAACTTTCAAAGACCGATATATTATGGATGTTTAAAGGCACTGGACACCTTTGGTAATTGTCAAAGACCAGTATCCCCATTATAACAAACCTTTGAAAATTTGGACTCGATTAGTCTTTGAAGTTGCAAGAGAATAAAAAAAAACAAAAAAAAACAAACAAAAACACCATTGTTGTGTACATTTTTGTGCTTTCCGATGGCTAAAAAATGCACCAGGCCTGACATCTTGTATCATATTAAAATATTTGAGTGAGACATTACCTCTTTCTAAAAAAAACCGTCATTCCAGAGGGAGTCGTTTCTCACAAGGTGTAATGCTATCAACAGCTCCCCATTGCTCGTATAAGTTAGTTTGTATGCCGACAAGTATTTCGAGTAATTGCAAACCGTGTCCAGTGCCTTTAAGTTTTCAACTATTCTGTACTACATATAATGGTTCTACACACTCTTGAAGGTTATTTTCGGCTTAATAACTCTGAGACCTTTTCGCAAATACCGGGGCGCGCGCGTAAAGCTTGGAATTAGGTGCATTGTGGTCTAGCTGGTATCCAAATTTGATCCATAAATATCCCACAATGCACCTCATTCAACAGTCTGCGCTTGCGCATTGGTATTCGCGATAAGGTCTATGCTCAGTGGGTTGTACCATTGCCTCCATGTCAACTTCCGGACACAAGGCCCAGTCTGAAAAATTCAAAGAATTTACTGATAATATTTACAGGGTCCGAATTCCAGTCTATAAATTCAAGTATTATCCACATAACCATGGTTTGTACTTCTTCACTTGGTGTATCTCAACATATGCATAAACTAACAAACCTGTGAAAAGTTTAGATCAATAGGTCGTCGATATATTAATGAAAGAAAAAAACACCCTTGTCGCACGAAGTTGTGTGCTTTCCGATGCTTGATTTCGAGACCTCAAATTCTATTACTTGAGATCTCAAAAACAAGTTCGTGGAAAATTACTTCTTTCTCGAAACTACGTCACTTCTGTTTCTCGGAACGTTTATACTACCAACCTCTCTCCATTACTCGTAACCAAGAAAGGTTTCATGATAAAACATATTTTGAAATATACAAAATTGTACAGCAAGGGTATCATTTCTTTCATTATTCTCGTGCAATTTCGATTACCAATTGAGTACAAATTTACACATATTTGTTATTTTGTGCATAATTTGTTTGGATACACCAAACAAGAATACAGGGCGTTGACAATTGCCAAAGATGTCCATACCTTAAAGTGGTCCACGGTGGGAAAACAAAAAATGCCAATCATCTGACACGACAACAATCATCATTCCATCTGACACCTCATCTTTTGATTAAGATGTTAAAATGCAAAGTATTCAATTTAAAGCAGATGTCGAGGCCTGACAATGATGCATGGCTCTAACAGACAGGAATTTCGTCTCTCACATGAAACCGGGATTCATCGCCACTCGCCCCCATCACTGACAGGGCAGCACCTGGCCAAAAAACAGCTCAAAAGCCACATCTACCCGTCCAGGAAGCAATTTGTTTTCTCCTGACAATGACTATAGCAAGCTAGTCGAAACGTTGAGACCAAAGAGTTAACTAACTCCGCGGTAGTGCAGTTAAACGCGCTCGTGTAAGCTAAAGTAGTAGTAGTCCCAGCCAATTTGATATACCTTCCGCCAAGGTAGTAGTTAAAAAGCAGAAAAGTAAATCGTTGTCATGTTGGTGCATACGAACTATTGTGGACGATGTTCAAATTTAATTCTAGGCATTTACTTACAAAGGTTTGATGCATTTGTAGGCTTATGGCCTCTATTATAATTTTAGGTGTTAATAAACAATTTTCGTAAATCTGTTGTAACGGTGGGATTAATGAAAATTCTGACATATCTATCTAATAATACTAAGCTTCACACTGTCAATTTGCCTGGGCCATTACGTTACACATTTTTAGTAAAAATGATGGTTAAAATAATCGAACCCAGATAGTATCTCCTTTTTACCGATAAGGGGCTCTTGGCTGCAGTTGCGTCGCTGATAGTTGTCATCGGCAATCTGAGTCTCCCAGGTAAAAGACCGCAAGACTAAACTAATGTAGCGCCACTCATTTTACTCTAAATCACGGACAAATTATACGTCAAGACGTACACCGCTATTACTAAGCACAGAATGGCGCAATGTATCATAAGTTTGCGCTAACGAGTCATCGCAAGATTGTCATCGCTCACTAAAACTTTGCGAAGAGTGTTCTCATCGCAAAGTTTTAGTGAAATCGCTATCAAAAATCCGTCGCTAAGTAGCGATGGATTTTGGATTTAGCGATCGATTTCGGCGTTTGCGACGATCGCAAAGCGTTAGTGAAATCGGCCCCATAGCTCTAAACAAATTATACCTGACAAGTAGATACACACATGGTGTTACCGCAAACCAAATAAATCTCAACATGCAGTGCCTCAAATCCCATTTATTATAGACTTGCCATCAAAGAAACATTTTCTTATTTTCTTTTTGAGGCATCCCTTAATAAATCGATTTAGAAAAAGAAAAGAAAAACTAATCCCAATGACAAGCACACGGCAGTGGTAATTTTGATGTACATAAAAAGAAAAGAAAAAGTTCTTGTACGAGGTCGATTCCTACGTAATTCACGTGTAACACATCCTCTCATTGACTCAATTAACTGTTGTTTCCTCCTCCTGCATTTGCTCCTTACACGGGTCCACATTTACCGCGAACGAAGAGGTGGGGATGAGGACTTTTTCACAGGAGCATAATCTCATCATTTATACCATTCGTTAGTATAATCACACCGCTTGCAGCTGAAATTTCCCCGCGGTACGTTGTCAACGCGAGCTTCAGACTCGTCGTTAATTTGTTTTCTTTCACGCAGAGACACCAAGAGGAAAAGTGCAGTCTGGATCATCACATTACTAATGTTTATCCAGATAAGATGAACTGACTTGTTATTGGCAGTCAAATTATGTTCACAATCTGAGCAATCCAGAGAAGTTTTTTCTTCTCACCAAATTACGAGTCAGGCCTAATTTAAAGGCAGTGTACACCTTTGGTAATTGTCAAATTGTTCTCACTTCGCGTATCCCAACATACTGAAAATGTGGACTCATTACTGGTAAAGTTGCAAGTGAATAATGAAAGAAAAAACCACCCTTTTTTCACAAATTTGTGTGCTTTCAGATGCCTAATACAAGGCTTTATATCTTAGGTCTTTTAATATTATTTAAGCGAGACATTATTTCTTTCTCAAAAACTACGTTACTTCAGAGGGATCCGTTTCTCACAATGTTTTTATACTACCAACAGCACTCCATTACTCATTATACACAGTAAGTTTTTCATGCTAACAGTTATTTAGAGTGATTATTTATAGTGTCCAGTATAGAAGGCCAGATTAATAGACAACCATGAAGCAGAGTGAGGTACGAATCACCATCATTACCCCTCTCCGAATACTCGCTCGGACTGAAACTTGTCTATGTGTACATTAAACTCGAGTTGCGGTCGATTGGATAGAAGCAAGCACATGGAAGTGGAAAGGTTTGGTCGGCAAAATCAATTGACGCAAAACACCTACACGGGCAAACGGCAGTTTCGGTTATCCGTTGTTTAGTTTGTTTTTATTCATGTGGACATGCCCAAGCTCATTTTAAAATCGATCTGAACTAACACATTGCCAGTCCCCTGGCCTAGCCATCATTTCAATGCTCCCATGAACACGACGAACACCACATAGCATCTAGGTTTTTAAAGAAACGAACAGAAGAGTGAAAAACGCCTAAATATCGGACGTCATACTTCGAGCCTTGTGAATAACGCCAGAGAGTGGCCTCTAGCCTACGTCAATCCCCGCCCATCTTCACCTTTCACCTACATTCATTTCAACATGAAGACGAACGTAAGTGCAGCTGCCAAACGTCACCTCGGACCAATCAAAACACAGATACAGACTGCCTACGTCACTGCACGTTAATCCAATGAAACTATTGTATCCAATGCAATCGCTGGTTCTAAAAAGCAAGCACCTGTATTTATCATTGCAGATAAAGACAGGGGACCAGTCTAAGTGAAAACGAGCTGATGTTTGGGATAGGGAGAGCAGTGGCGAAAGATTGGTCTCGTTGCTTGCTTCTGGAAGCAAACACTAACTGTAAAGCAACAAATTATATTTGTAACTGCACCGGCAATTTCTTTTTAAAGACGTCGGGCCTTGTCACTCGATGCAACTTTTGCAGGCAACTTGGAGGCAACCAACTGTTTTGCATGTTACATGACCACTTTGGTAGCACAGGGGTCGCTTTTGTTTAAACAATGTCCTACGATCAACGAGCAAACAATGTAAACATGCATTCCCCCTCTTGGAGAAACCTTGAACGGGTTGCCTGTAAATTGCCTCGTGTGACATGACCCTAGTGGGGATCCCGAGACCAATCTTAGGGTGCGTTCGTTAGGGTGCGTTCCAGGACGAACGTGGGTAATTATCTGCACACGTTCGTCCTGAAAAAAAAAAACCCACCACACACCGGGGTCGACCCGGGGAAGCTAAACGAACGCACGCACCCACACATAGCCTAAACATCTGACATCACACTTCGAGGCTCGTGAATAACGCCACCCAGAGACCTGCCTCCAGACCGGCGTGCACTTTCACCTTTGCCCTACACTCATTTCACATAGAGACACGCACTTAAATTCTATATCGCGGACGTGGTAGGAGTGTACTGTTTGGGCACTTATGGAAAGCTCATAAAGAGGCCCAGTCTATCTTACACCAAGTTTAGAGGTAATATTCAAAATCCTTCTTGAGATATCACTCAGACAAGTTACCAGTCACATACACGCACCCATACGATCCTGCTATTTTGTTCTACGGTTCCCTTTTCTAAAGAATTCCCTTATGGGGTCCAGGTTGAATAAAGAGTTTCATTGCCCCATTTTGCTAAAGACTCCACCAGGTAACTTCTGTAAGCCTACACGCAAACAAACAAAAACCCTACGCAGCTCTGGGACCCAATCGCCCCCATGGACCCATGTGGAATAGTCCAGTCTAGGACATCAAGAACTATGACCCCCCCCAAGGGCATTACACTTTGGAAAAAAACAAGTGAAGGAAATAAATTGTGTGCCACGACTAACCTTGATTAAAGCCATTATACACTTTCGGTAAACAGTATTGTCCAAGTCCCACACTTCGTTTATCACAACTTATATATAAAATAACAATCCTGTGGAAATTTAGTATCATGACATGTGTTTATAACAAATCCGTAATTCTCGTTAACGAGAATTTATATTGTTTTACCGTTTTCTCAAAAAGTAAAGCATTTCATGGACTAATATTTCAAGAGAAGTCTTTCACCATTACCTTCTGTAAATTATTTGTAAATCTGTGAACTTTTTTTTTTCTGTACCGAAAGGGTCCAATGGCTTTAAGTTCTTTTTTAAGAATTAACAGACTCTTTCGAAATGAAAGTGCAATCAATCACGAGACAAATTGACATCGGGTGATGATCTTCGGCCTTTTTAAATCGGTTAAATTGTCGAGGTAAGGGGAAATGAAATTTCACTCTCTCTTTTAATGAGTAAAATTTCTGGGTTAAAAATTATCTTGAGTTTGGAGGGGCAAAAAGGAAACAAAAACCGTAGCCCGTAGATTTGCCCCGGTGCTGACACTAACAAGAGGTTATTTATTAGGGAAAGAAGGATGCGTGGTGTCCATCTGAAGCCGAAGGCAGTAAAGCACAAACAGGATCACCTTGTCCAGAAAAAAATACCCGGCAGAATTTAATCAGAGGTAGCTTCATATAAGCTGGGCGTATTGATTGCCAGTTGCACGGTATACACCAGTAAACACTATTATTGAGCTACGGGTAAGAATAGTGCCAGTGGTACTAATGTTATTTAATGCCAATACTAAACTCACATCGATCGCATCAATGTTTAGTTTCTGTTTACACCGAGCGGTTTACTAGCACCGGATTCAAACTCTGGTGTTTCTGATCAGCAGAGTGTGGGTTCGAGTCCCAGTCTTGACACATGTGTCCTATAAGCAAGACACCTTTTAAGACCACGATGCTTCGTCTTTCGGATGGCACGTAAAGCCTTTGGTCCCGTGTGTTGCGTGACGCACGTAAAATAAGTGCAATTTATCAAAAATTCGCCCGGTGTTCCTGGTTTGATATGGTCGGCACATTGTTGAAAATTTCATGGTTTATAGGATTTGAGGCATTGCATGGTGAGGTATCAATGAATATTTGGTTTGTGGTAACACCAATGTATGTATCCACTTGCCAGGTAGAGTTTGTTCTTTAGAGAACTGTCTTTTAATAATCTACTGTTACATGGTTAGTATAATTGTATAGATCTACATTTGCATACCGAATTAAAGCAATTGAATGGTTCCAACAACCAAAGTTATTATTTGCCTTTAAAAACACTGGACACTATTGGTAATTGTTAAAGACCAGTCTTCTCACTTGCTGGATATCTCATGCATAAAATAAAAAAATGTAAAAATTTGAGCTCAATCGGTCATCGAAGTTGTGAGTTAGGCCTAATAATGAAATAAAAAACACCCCTGTCACACGTAGTTGCGTGCTTTCAGATGCTTGATTTCGATACCCCAAATTCTAAACTTGAGGTCTCCAAACCACATTCGTGGAAAATTACTTCTTTCTCGAAAACTACTTAACTTCAGAGGGAGCCGTTTCTCACAATTTTTTAAACTATCAACCTCTCCCCATTACTCGTATAAAGGTTTTATGCTATTACATTATTTTGAAGAAATAGCCATTAGTGTCCACTGCCTTTAAAAGAGATTGACAAAACAAAATCATAGAAAACGTAGAAGCGATGCCCCCAAAAAGGTGCATTATTTACGTTCAAGTTGAGATTCATGTCAGGCGCTTTACTGTCATTCACGTCCATCTTTTAAACCCCCGAAAGGGAAAATAATGTCCTTCAAGAGGATTGAGCTACGGTCGGCAAAACATCTATAAATAGTGTTTTTCTGTCAATCCCCCGATCCCGCGATCCAAGTTATTATTCATTAGTGATTTAAGGTCAGCGCGGGAAATGGATTTGTATAAATAAATCTGCAGAAGTGGGTAGATGGACAACAGTTGCACCTGGCGGATAAAAGTATCAAAGGTTTTTATTTACAGGATGTTTGGTTCACGAACAAAGCAGGAAAATTTCATTTTATTACAAAGACTGGCCTACATGTGCAAATGGCAACCTTTAATAGACTTTCCATGCAATTTTCATCACATTTGAAAAATATTTTTCCTGGGCGACAAAAATAAATATATTGGAAATCAGAGTTTTATATATAACTAGACATAAGAATTTGTTTGATAACAAATTCGAGGTGTTCGGATTTCTGGCCTGAATTAACGAGCCATCACTTTTTAAGTTTAGTTGACTGGGGAGATAGTGAGCTATGCTGTGTGTTATTGTGAAAACAAAGTGAATAGCTATTAAATAACCTTTTTTCTAAGCGTTTTTTAGAACTTCCAGTTTAGACAGGTGAAAAGGTCAATACAAGGTCATGAACATATTCTTTTTTGTGAAGTATGTGGAGCCCTTTCATATGGTGTATATTGTCGAGATGGCTTGTGTAGTTAAGGAAATATGAATTTATGAATATTGACGACTGTAGAAGAGACTAGATTTAACCGAAGGGAAGGATTAAGTGACAAAACGCTTTGAGCAGAAACTATACAGGAAGTTGCAGCACACTTGGGGTTTGTTCATACAAGTTTCAGTTTTTCTCAAAATTGGCGGAGAACGTTCAGGCAGAAGAAGACGGAGAAATGAAGGTTTGTCATATTAAACTTCAGCTTCCGGTTTGACAGGATTTAAAGGTCAAATGGGGTCACACTTTGTGCAAAACATATAGAATTGCCAGATAGCTCAAAATTGATGTAATGATTATTAATGTACCACGTTTCATTAATAAGATACACAATTTTGTATGTACAAACTTATACTTCCGGGTTCGACCGGAAATGATGGTCAAATGAGGTCACACATTGTAAACATTTGTAGAATCGTCGAAGGGCCTTAAAATTAAGTTATTATATTAATACACAAAATAATATTATTCAGATACGATTTTTTATAAAACAAACTACTACTTCCGGTTTCGACCGGAAGTAAAGGTCAAATGGGGTCACACCCTGTGTAAGATTTGTTTAATACTTCATGACCTTTCATATGGTGTAAAGATCACGTATGTAGCATATCTGATTCTGGAGATATGAGTATTTTAATAAAAAACTTCAATTTAATATAATGACGTCATCGATGACGTCATCATTCCAAATTTTGTTCTTTGTCATATACACGCTTTGGTCTAAGTACGTGGTAAGTTTCAAGTCCGTACATGCTGTATTTTTTGAGATAGCAAAATAATTTTTTTTCGACCTCGTGTACCATTTTCGTTGTGACGTAGCTATGACGTCACACATTATATTTTTAGAATGCTCTTGAGTTAAAAAAAATTTTATGCATTGGACATTTTTTCATATTTTTATTCACTTAGGCTCTAGAGCCCAAAATAACATGATTTGTTACTTTAACTTCCGGTTTCGACCGGAAGTAAAGGTCAAATGGGGTCACGTTGTGCACCGCATTTGTAGATCTTTATAAGAGGTTTTATGTAAAAAAAGAATCTTGAACGTAGCTCTTTTGGTTTTGAAGATATGATTTTTCTAATTATTTAAGGTTTATTTCACGTTTATTTAACGTAATGACGTCATCAATGACGTCACCATTCCAAAAAAGTTGCGGTGCCGTCTACTCACCGAGGTTGATGTTCATGAGAAGTTTCAAGTTCATACAAGTTTCAGTTTTTCTCAAAATTGGCGGAGAACGTTCAGGCAGAAGAAGAAGACGGAGAAACTAGACATAAGAATTTGTTTGATAACAAATTCGAGGTGTTCGGATTTCTGGCCTGAATTAACGAGCCATCACTTTTTAAGTTTAGTTGACTGGGGAGATAGTGAGCTATGCTGTGTGTTATTGTGAAAACAAAGTGAATAGCTATTAAATAACCTTTTTTCTAAGCGTTTTATCACGTTGTGCACCGCATTTGTAGATCTTTATAAGAGGTTTCATGTACAAAAAGAATCTTGAACGTAGCTCTTTTGGTTTTGAAGATATGATTTTTCAAATTATTTAAGGTTTATTTAACGTTTATTTAACGTAATGACGTCACCATTCCAAAAAAGTTGCGGTGCCGTCTACTCACCGAGGTTGATGTTCATGAGAAGTTTCAAGTTCATACAAGTTTCAGTTTTTCTCAAAATTGGCGGAGAACGTTCAGGCAGAAGAAGACGGAGAAATGAAGGTTTGTCATATTAAACTTCAGCTTCCGGTTTGACAGGATTTAAAGGTCAAATGGGGTCACACTTTGTGCAAAACATATAGAATTGCCAGAGAGCTCAAAATTGATGTAATGATTATTAATGTACCACGTTTCATTAATAAGATACACAATTTTGTATGTACAAACTTATACTTCCGGGTTCGACCGGAAATGAAGGTCAAATGAGGTCACACATTGTAAACATTTGTAGAATCGTCGAAGGGCCTTAAAATTAAGTTATTATATTAATACACAAAATAATATTATTCAGATACGATTTTTTATAAAACAAACTACTACTTCCGGTTTCGACCGGAAGTAAAGGTCAAATGGGGTCACACCCTGTGTAAGATTTGTTTAATACTTCATGACCTTTCATATGGTGTAAAGATCACGTATGTAGCATATCTGATTCTGGAGATATGAGTATTTTAATAAAAAACTTCAATTTAATATAATGACGTCATCGATGACGTCATCATTCCAAATTTTGTTCTTTGTCATATACACGCTTTGGTCTAAGTACGTGGTAAGTTTCAAGTCCGTACATGCTGTATTTTTTGAGATAGCAAAATAATTTTTTTTTCGACCTCGTGTACCATTTTCGTTGTGACGTAGCTATGACGTCACACATTATATTTTTAGAATGCTCTTGAGTTAATAAAAATTTTATGCATTGGACATTTTTTCATATTTTTATTCACTTAGGCTCTAGAGCCCAAAATAACATGATTTGTTACTTTAACTTCCGGTTTCGACCGGAAGTAAAGGTCAAATGGGGTCACGTTGTGCACCGCATTTGTAGATCTTTATAAGAGGTTTTATGTAAAAAAAGAATCTTGAACGTAGCTCTTTTGGTTTTGAAGATATGATTTTTCTAATTATTTAAGGTTTATTTAAGGTTTATTTAACGTAATGACGTCATCAATGACGTCACCATTCCAAAAAAGTTGCGGTGCCGTCTACTCACCGAGGTTGATGTTCATGAGAAGTTTCAAGTTCATACAAGTTTCAGTTTTTCTCAAAATTGGCGGAGAACGTTCAGGCAGAAGAAGAAGACGGAGAAAAAAAAAACAAAAAAAAAAAAACTTAACAATAACAATAGGTTTTCGGCTAAAAGCCGAACACCTAAAAAAAAAAAAAAAAAAAAAAAAAACTTAACAATAACAATAGGTTTTCGGCTAAAAGCCGAACACCTAAAAAAAAAAAAAAAAAAAAAAAAAACTTAACAATAACAATAGGTTTTCGGCTAAAAGCCGAACACCTAAAAAAAAAAAAAACTTAACAATAACAATAGGTTTTCGGCTAAAAGCCGAACACCTAAAAAGAAATCCATGTCTGTTTAGAGGAGACAGGAAGCAACCGGTAGCATCATCCCTTTAATGGCAGGGGCAGGGCGGCTTCTTTAATGACAAACAAATGTGATAACAACAAAATAATACATTATTAATAATAACAGTGATTGTTAATAATACTAATATTGCTGTATACATTTACCGTAACTTTCACGACATTACATGTTGCTCACAAGTACAGATACTTTTGGCACTTCGGAGATTTGGTCGACTTTAGATCCACATACTTTTTGAAGATTGGAGATTTTCAAAGAAGTAACGGGGATGTAAAGACAAAACAAATTAACTTATGTCTGAAAGTTTACTGATTAATGTTGTAGGTCTACATTAGACATTGTTTGTATGTAAAATATTTCCCTTCTGAAAATTACGTCATATTCGAGAAAACTGTTTCTGAAAACCTAACAAAATGCTCGTGATTGTAACTTATTTCCCCCTACTCACAACAACGGACTAAAGGCGGTGGACACTATTGGTAATAACTCAAAAGAATTATCAGCATAGAACCTTACTTGATGACGAGTAATGGGGAGAGGTTGATAGTACAAAACATTGTGAGAAACGGCTCCCTCTGAAGTGACGTAGTTTTTGAGAAAGAAGTAACTTTCCACGAATTTGATTTCGAGACCTCAAGTTTAGAAATTGAGGTCTCGAAAACAAGCATCTGAAAGCACACAACTTCGTGTGACAAGGTTGTTTTTTTCTTTCACAGTTATCTCGCAACTCCGACGACCAATCGAGCTCAAATGTTCACAGGTTTGTTATTTTATGCATCTGTTGAGATACACCAAGTGAGAAGACTGGTCTTTGACAATTACCAATAGTGTTCAATGTCTTAAACCCAAATGTTTTAACAAACATGTTTGTTATTTCACCTGTATCCATCATATTCTGAACACTGACTGAGACTATTTTGTCAGGTCTACCAAATCAACGCATTTAACTCATTCAATTGCCTGGGAAACAAAACATTGTCAACATTTTTGAACAGCCTGAACTCGACTCATAGACGTATAACACATCTCTAAAAAATGATAAAGAAAAAGGTCCGCTTTTAGTCCGCTTATATCCACAAACTTACAAAGAGATAACGAGGATTGCTGGTGGAAAGATATCCTCAATTAAAATACCTCAACCGAAATGAACAAATGTCTCCCATTACAAACCAGCCTATCTAGTTGGAAAACACATTGAAACGTTAATTTCCAAAAACAAACCGACTAGTCGCAAAAACATGTTGACCAAAGGTACACAACCAAAGCTCTCAATTTAGGTCAGGGAATTTTCTTGAATCTTAGCGGTGAAACTAAGAAAACACCAAAAGCAAACAAAGGCTCGTTTATATGTATATAAACTGGAGAATAACCCTTCCAATTTGCTGTAATAATGCCCAAGCAAAACCACAGTTTGCACTCGGGTATTTTGGGTTTAGTTTTAAAGCTCGTAGTCCCACTATGCGGATGAAGTATCCCAAAGACTACGTCAGCTATTAATGTTGCAATGAGCAGGCCATCAAACCTTTGTAAAACATGTATTTATAAAACTAGTGAAGGGGAGATGACATTCGATTTCGACACAGACCAGTCATCCGTCTTTGTATATATATAACTTTGTATCATAACATTAATGAGTAGGGGTGATGGCCTTAACAAACAACAATTACAAACAAGTACATATCCATGAATAGAAAACAAGAGGGGAAAGGGATTAAGGGAAGGATCCAGAAAAACGGGAAAATTATAGCCAATCAAAGTTTCAATTTTAGAAACAATTGGTGGCTGTGAACCAATAGGAGTAGAGTGGTGAGAACAAAGGATGGTCAGTATGAAAGGATGTACTGTTTTAATGTACTGTTTTGAACCCTTGGTCGATGGGTAGATGTCGCACTTTTTAAGGTTTCAGCCGTCGATTTCACCAAACTCTTCCTGACTTAGGATTTATCTTAGGACTTAGGCCGAGTCCCGGCCCTGCACTGTAGCATGCAAACCTGAAGATTACTCGTCCTAACTCGAGATAGGATTAATCCTAGTGTTTTCTTGAAATCGGCTGCAGTTTTTGTAGTGGAGCAATACATAAGAACCCTATCCTCAAAATTTAAATAAAGATATTGGTATTTTAACAATTCATCCCGTAAAGGTGAAAGTTTTCTCAAATGAATTTGTAACATTGTTCATACCGTTTTTGTTTACCATTTAAATGTAATTTCGATATTTTTATACTTCTGATTTTTTTTTTTTTTTTTTTTAAATGTTATCGATTAAAAATGAGGCCCCAGCCTGAAGGGTTTGAAAAACTTCAAACACTTTTGCCGTTGACGGCATGCGTCAAGATGACAATATTTTGACGTCATGTATGGGAGTTTGCTTTGTTTTATACCTCAACGCAAATTTGAGCTCCCGCATCATATGACGTAACATGAGTGATGACGTAACAGAGCTTTTCGCGAATCTTTTAGAAATATGCTGGATAAGGGTATTCAAAATGTTGTTTTTACAGAAGTAAAATATTTATACTCATATGACTCAAAGTCATTTTCGATTGAAAACATTTTAAATGAAATTCAGTAAAGATCACGACTTGCCAGATAAAGTGAAAAAAAAAGGTCTTTCGGTAAAATTCCGGTCATGCAACAATTCCTGGCACGTGATCTGTTCAGGTTTTTAGTGGTTTCTAATCAAGTTCAAGTGAACTATCTGTTTATAAGATTAAAGGCAGTGGACACTGCTGGTAATTACTCAAAATAATTATTAGCATAAAACCTTTCTCTGTATTGAGTAATGGGGAGAGGTTGATAGCATACAAAAATGAGAGAAACGGCTCCCTCTGAAGTAATGTAGTTATCAAAAAAGAAGCAATTTTCCACGAATTTGACTGCGAGACCTCAGATTTAGAATTTGAGGTCTCTCGAAGTCAAGCGTCTGAAAGCTACAACTTTGTGTGACAAGGGTGTTTTTCCTGTCATTGATATCTCGCAACTTTGATGACCGATTGAGCTCAAATTTTCACAGGTTTGTTGTTTTATGCAAATGTTAAGATACACCAAGTGAGAAGACTGGTCTTTTACAGTTACGAATAGTGTCCATTGTCTTTAAAAGAACGTTATCAAGTTTAAGTCGATTTACTTATACACTTGGGCTACTGTATCTTTAGGGGTTTGTATAGAGGGGGGAAACAGAATACACTCTCTCCATAGAGCACACTTTATGAAAGAAAATTGAAACCACAAACACTGTCAAAGCTCTGCTTTATTGAAATAACTCTCGGTCAAGTTGCTTCTCAATTACCACTTTCCTTTTGTTGAAAAGTAAACATAATCGGTTTATACGAAGGATTTTATGACCATTTTTGCCCTTCGTTGTCATCCATTAACTAAACCAGTTGAGGGTAGAGTTCGTATTGAGTGTTCACCTACGGTTCCAGATTGTTTTCAGCTTATGTCATTAAAAAACGTACTACCTGGTATCATGTTTTCAATTTGAGTGTAAACTGACCTTTTGAAGTATAATCCTTTCAGAGGTTATCCAACAATTTTAATTTAAAGACGTTGGACACTTTTGGTTATTGTCAATGTCTCAACAGTTGGTGTACGAAAAATAACAAACCTGTGAAAATTTGAGCTCAATCGGTCGTCGAAGTTGCGAGCTAATAATGAAAGAAAAAAACACCCTTGTCACACGAAGTTGTATGCTTTCAGATGCTTGATTTCGAGACCTCAAAATTCTAAATCTGAGGTCTCGAAATCAAAATCGTGGAAAATTACTACTTTCATGAAAACTACATTTCTTCAGAGGGAGCAGTTTCTCACAATGTGATTTACTATCCACTGGTCGAGCAGTACAACTCTCCTCATAGCAACCACTACTCACACAGAGATGTTTTACATGGTGTCACCACAAACCTAACATGCATAAACCTTAGGTCTAATCTTTCAATCTTCAATGTTTCTTCATTGAGTTTACAATTCAATAAATGAGATCGGTCTCCCTCCCCCTCTTGGCAGGCGAGCAGATCGTGATCCAATAAAAACACTTCACATCTTGTTTGCCAATATTATTAAACATACAGTAAATGCATGTTTACTCTCCCATCAAAAAGAGAAAAAACCACGACCGGAGGATTTTGTCAATCTCCCGCCAAAACCAAAAAAGCGTGAACTGAACATCTGTTTGTCTTATTTTTGAAAAATTAAGAAAGAAAGCACGTGTACGCAGTTGAGAAATATCGATCGCATACGGTTCTTCCCCGGTCAGATTTTATTTCTCACGTACAAAGCGCAGCAGAATGCACGGTTATGCTTCCAGATGATCAATATTTTGTTTTCCTTGTGGGGGAAAAAAGGGTCGACCGGGCTTGCCTGAGAAGGGGTATACCGTGAAATGAAGCGAATCACCCCGGGCGTTCCTCCTGGCATGGGATGGTATAAACACCACGAGGTTTAAAATACAGGTGAAATGAGGGATGGGGTTCAGATTGGCTAATGCTTCGGTAAATCCATTTTCTCTTTAAATTCTCAATCTTGTCTCTGGTCTTTTGGAGACTGAAGGTAGGAAGGGCAAGGTCCAAGACACCTGGAATTGAGTTGCCAAGTACGTCTTTTTATTTACCGTTTTAAAAGAAAATCAAACTGTATGATTATTTGTTTTTGTTCCAAGTTAAATTCCTTTCCGTATGACTTATTCATTAACTGTATTTTGTTTTTATAATATTGTTACCCTCCCCAGGGTTACGGGGTGTGTTCCAGTTTGGAAACATACATAATACAATACCATGAAATTATTAATTTGTGATTGTCACCTGTAAATAAATACAGTGTAACGCATTTTGGTTTTGCGTGTTTTAAAATGTCTTTTACTTAACAATACTTAGATAAAAAAATAAGAAAATGAAAGGAGAAAAGATCTATGTAGTACAGCTACCAATCATATTATTAAAACATGTTAAGTTTTTCAGCCACACACTCTTGTGGACCTTCTATTCAGTATGCTGGACAAAGTGCTAATTTTGATTTGAGGTACAAATCATGAATAATCACGTACACTTTCGCGAGACGTAATGCATAATTCACGAGTGCTTAATACGTAAATTATTTACGTATTGGGATTTGGGTTATAACTATAGTTACATTTGTGTTTGCTGTCCCTTTTAATACACTGGAAATTTCGGTAATTGTCAAAGACAAGTATTCTCACTTGGTGTATCTCAACACACAATAACACATTCTATGACATTTTAGACTCAATTGGTCGTCGAAGTTACGAGAGAATAATGGAAGAAAAAACACCCTTGTCACACAAGTTGTGTGCTTTCAGCTGAGGTCTCTTATTCAACATAAATGTTTCAGTGAGAAATTGCCTCTTTCTCAAAAACTAAGTTACTTCAGAGGGAGCCGTTTCTCACAATGTTTTCTACCATAAATAGCTTTATTGCTCGTTATGAAGTAAGTTTTTATGCTAACAATATTGTTTACCAATAGTGTCCAGTGTCTTTAAAAGGAGTCTTGTTACTGCCTAATGGTCTGAAAATCAACACCTAGAATACAAAAACTTATATACCGTATACATTGGCACCGAGACTTATGCCGTATTACGGTGTCACCAGACGGCAGGCCAGTTTGCGAAACTTTCAACTAATCACCACGAGTTGGAACGTGACAAATGAATACAGACTTGAATTTCTTTCAATGCTATTCTGCTCATTAAAAAGAAAACCCCAGGTTGTTGTCTTGGAAACAATTACAAACCCATTGTCATCTCACCCTTCATGACAAAACTTCCACACTGTCTTTTTAACATTACTTGTGTTTATTAGTTTACCCTCTGTTTACTTAAAGAAAACCGTTGCAAAAAACAAGGCATCAAAATTCGAGACATTTTTTCAACCAAGTCGAGGACAAAACACGCGAGACGGTCCTTACCCAAACATTTACAAATCTTCATAGAATGAAAACCCTTGCATGTAATTAGATATCCCTTGAGGCTTCAATAACAAACAAATGACGCTAATACAACGTGACTGTAAAAGTGACAGGGGTATTTTTCTCTCTCTCCCGTCTCGCGACTCGCTAATAAGTATCATTTGAGCCGGCTAATGATAAACAAGTTTTCACCTCGGCCCCGTGTTTATTATTAGCGGCGTGTGTGAATAATCGTTGAACACACACTGTCACGCTTGGGGCTCGGATTGAATCAGCATAACTGGCACACCAAGGATACGGATCAAAATGTTTGACTGTAAATGTATCTTCTTCTATCGCATACTACGAATAGTTTTCTTGCTTAGCATCGCGCAGAAGAAATACAGCATGGTCGTAACACTTTAAAGGCAGGGGACACTATTGGTAATTGTCAAAGACTAGCCTTCACAGTTGGTGTATCTCAACATATGCATAAAATAACAAACCTGTGAAAATTTGAGCTCAATCGGACATCGAACTTGGGATAATAATGAAAGAAAAAACACCCTTGTCACACGAAGTTGTGTGCGTTTAGATAGTTGATTTCGAGCCCTCAAGTTCTAAACCTGAGGTCTCGAAATCAAATTCGTGGAAAATAACTTCTTTCTCGAAAACTAAGGCACTTCAGAGGGAGCCATTTCTCACAATGTTTTATACCATCAACCTCTCCCCATTACTCGTCACCAAGAAAGGTTTCATGCTAATAATTATTTGAGTAATTACCAATAGTGTCCACTGCATTTAAGGAACGTATACTTGTTACACAAGACAAGTTTTCCAAGCAATTTGGAGGCAACCAACTGCGCAGTGCATGCTACACGACCACTTAGGTAGCACGTGCGTTATTTGTCAAACAATGTCTTACGATTCTCAAGAAATGTATGTAAAAAAATCAAATGTGAATGGATTCTCTTCTTTGAGATTGCTTGGAACTGTTCCCTGTTAGTTACCAAGTAGGCATGGTAAGTTGAAATTGCGCGTTCTAGGCCGGCAGGATACACTTTTGTGAAACGTCAAAGACCAGGCTCACTTGGAGCGCCCCAACACACAAATAAAACAACGAACCGGAACAAGTTGGACTCATTTTCCTCATCGAAGTCGCAAGAACAAATTACCTAAAATATACCCTCGCTGCAAAGAAGTGTGAGCTTTCAGATGACTGAGAAAAGCCTCATTACCAAAGATGTAACCTCCGTTTAAAGACCGTTGATACACGAGTGCGAGATCAAACAACTGTTACTTTAAAATACTGTTCATGAAGGGATAAAGCATTGATGGTAAATTCGATTGTTCTTTTCCAAAGCGATTGGCGATCTACGGATAGCGAGCCAAAATCAGATATGTTTGAATCCTCGATTGCTCTATAATTCTGTAACATGACTTAAAACAGCCGTCTGTCTTCCTTTCAACACGTGTGGCGCAGTCTCTCTTTCAAGGCGTTGTTCTTATCCAAATTGCTGCTCCATTCCGCCAGGAAATCACAAATACAAACACACACAGAACACCTGCTTTTGACTCTACCGTGCAATCCGACGGTGATTGACTTGGCGTTGCAGCTATCAATTTATGGTGGTGCATTGTGTCGACAGATCCGTTTCAAATTAACAACAGACGACGGCCGGGTATAATGCTATAGAGCTGTCGGTTGTCCGGTGTACAGTGCCGTTACAATATCCATTAATCCATTAAGGCAGGGTGTACGAAACGTATTGTCGAACGTAATTGTACATGTAAGTGAATTATATTGTATCGTGTCGACATATCCGATATATGAGATCTGTCGTTCGTTTGTTCTTTCAGTTAACAGTATCATTGCACTCTTTTAATCAATTACGGTAAGGTGTACAAATCAATGTCGAACGAATTGTTGCATGCAGTTGAATTATATGGCATTGTGTCGACAAATCCGCTTCAAATAAACAAACGATGTCCTGTTTACGGTGCCGTTACCACCCTTTTTAACCATTACGACAGCGTGCACAACAGTATATTGTTGCATATAGGCTAAGTGAATTTTATTGTAGGTGTCGACAGATCCGCTTCAATTTAACATCAGACGAGGCCAGGTATATAATGCAATGAGATTTTTAGTTCGTTCGTCTGGTTTACGGTGCCGTTATAATCGCAATTAAACCATTACGGCAGTGTACAAAAACGTTGCCGAACGTAATTATTGCAGTTTAATGTATTATATTGTATTGTGTCGACAGATCCGCTTCAAATTAACAACAGAAAAGGCCGGGTATATTGCAATGAGAGCTAGCTCTCTTTCCTTCGTCCGGTTAACGGTGCATTCCGTTATCCAATATTAATCCCTTGCGACAGGATGTACCAAAACGTTGTCGTACGTAATTATTGCATATAAGGGGTTTAGTGAATCATATTGTTTTGTGTCGACAGCACAGACGAGACTATATATGTATTATGCAATATCATGAGTTTATTCGTTGGTTCACTGTAAGGTTCCGTAGTAATCTCATTTCAAAACGGGGGTGTGTACAAAACGTTGTAAAACGTAAATGCTGCTTATAGGTTAATTATTATATTATATGCGACTCATTGGATGAGGGCCTCCAAAAGGAGGGTAAAACCCAATGCACTATGTGTGCTCGCAAGCACAAATATCTTGTTGTTGGAAAAAAACCAGCTTGGCCTAACGCACTCTTAACAAAAAAGCGAGTGTACTCATTTTCGAACCATCCAGTGTGAAAGAAAGACTCTCTAATAATACTCTGTATTTGTTGCCTTGCAAGGCAATGGTTGTTTAATTCGGACACTACATTCAATTCACCACTGGCACAAAATAAAAGCCTTGTTAACAACCTTTTCAAGATGACTGGCAGTTTGACAACCTTCACGGAACTACAAGCGTCACGTCACTACATTCACCAACCTTTGGACAACACACATATCACCATGAAGTTCATTTTGTTAAGAAATATAAACCAATATTGACAGACCAACCTTTGGACATCACACGTATTACGGAAAGCAAATTGTTAGGAAATTTATCAATCTTTACGAACCAGGGTTGATCGTAAACCTAATAGGGATCCAAACATTTTGAATTATAAAATATCAATTTTGATATGGCCTATCAGCATGTTGAACAATCTTCAGTACTTTGAGACCATTATTATGGTCTTGTGCGAAAAGGCCTTGACTCCAACTTAAGCCCGTAAACGTCAGTACACAGCCCCCCGTAGCGACCCCACAAACGTTTTCGCGTTTTCACAATGACCAACGGAGCCCAAGGCAAACCCTTGCTTGGTTCTGAAAAGGAATATTCGTAAGGAGTAGTCGCCAATAATTCCCTATTAAACACTTATTCTAAAATCATATGATAGACTTCTTTTAAGATGTTTCCAGTCAGGGGATATATTTTGATGGCAGTTACCCTTTCCAGTTTCAATAAGTAACTTATTCAGCGTGTTCAAATTGAAGTTTGCTAAGTTCGCCTCTACTTTTCTTAAGGTATTAATCAACTTCTTCTGAGGAGTTGTTTGCACATTGTCACTCGGACCTGTGGTTTACTGTACTATTCAACTCTTTTAAGTGATACTGTCTCCTTCCACATTCTAAAGGATTGATGTGGTTTCAAGTTAAAACGTTACTCATACACAGAGAAAGGGAGACGTGCTTACCTTTGAGTTAAAGCTGCCGAAGATAAAGCAAAGTGTGTGAATCCAAAAACTCCGCCTGCTGCTATTTCTTGATCAGATCCTCAGTAATTCTTCCGTCAGTAAAATTAAAAGTATTCAGAAAACAAAGTGATATCTTCCTCCCGCGTGTGTGAACAGGGTAGACAAGCAAGCCTTGAGAGTCGACTTCTCATCCTTAGTAGATTTTACCTCACACAACCATCGTGGTCCAATCGTATCCGCACGGCACGAGCAGCACTTTTCCCGCCACGGTACACAATAAGGAAAACCCCTTCCCGCCAAACAGAGCGAAAAAGTGACTGTTTTGTAAAGATCCGACCGATTCCCACAACGATGAATAATACAGACGGACCTCTGCAGTCCGCCTTTGTAGCTCATCTCCTTGCTCTTTGATGCTCCCTACGGCTCTTTGATGCTTCCACACGGCTGTTTCATGCAGCGCTTCGTCATCATGTTTCGATCACGGACGGCAATAATCACGTATAGCTCTCTCCCTCTTCAAGTTTTAATTTCAAGAAACATGGAAAGCTTTGAGAATTGCTCGCAGCAACCGGTGTTGCAAATTAAAGGGTACTTGGAGATCTAACGAGGTCGTCACGGCTTAACAAGTGGGCAACCGAGCGTTATATTGTAAGGTGACCGGATTGGAAACGGACGCTGTTTGTGTAGTACATGATCTACTCGACTCTGCTCTGCCATGTACGCTGCTAGTATTTATATGGTACAATGATGCACAGTAAGTTTTCCCGGTCAAGTATTTGACAAATTATAAGCGGTCATTTTTAAACGTCGCGTTATTCGACAATTTCGTGCTAAAATGGAAGCTACTCAAAATAGCTAAAAGTAAACATGATAATTCAAATTATATTTTGGTTTTACCTCATTCCACCGAAGTGTGTGTAAGCACTGTAACCTCAGCCTGAGTTCTGTGAAAAACAAAAATGAAAGGCAAATTATTACTCGGGTGGGATTCTAACCACCGACCTTGGCAGTCTAGATCAGATGTCTATAACCACAGAACTCATTCAAACTGATATTTATTCAAACTGATATTTATTTCCATACTTCATGAAAACAGAGTATACAATCAATGTTTTAAGGAATAACCAATAAACAAAGCTATTTAATGAGGGTTAGAAAAAGAGTACGAGTATGGAGTCATCATCTGGAAGCAAAGGCTTATGTAGAGATGCCTGGGGACAGGCAATCAACGAGGACAAGAACGAACGGACTGACAAAATAGAACAAAGACAGACATGATGAAGACAACAATGATGAGAACACTAATTGCACAATAAAAAAACTCGGGGAAGTACTGAGTATACAGCGCTAAAGACAAAGTGGTGTAAGGGTCAAATCAAATATTATTCTTTATCCCCGACGCAAATTTAACATCTGCTTTAAAGACCACTCTTCCCACTTGGTGTATCCCAACATAAGCATAAAATAACAAGCCTGTGAACATTTGAGCTCAATTGGTCATCGGAGTTGCGAGAAAATGATGAGAGAAAAACACCCTTGTTGGACGAATTTGTGTGCTTTCAGATAGTAATTAAAGACTTCTGGCTAGAAGTAAGTTATTATTTTAATGAAAAGTTACCTCTTTTTTCAAAATCTATGCTACTTCAGAGGGAGCCGTTTCTCACAATGTTGTATACTTTCAACAGCTCTCCAATGCTCGTTACCCAGTCAGTTTTTAACTTGATATTTGTTTTGAGTAACTACCAAACGTGTACCTTCCCTTTAATCTAACAATCCACTCAAACAACATTCAAGTTTGCCAAAGCTTTTCGCAGAATAAACCCGCTGCGCGTGCTATTCTAAATGGATTGCCAATTTCGCCTGGCTAGAAAATAAACACCTTCAATTTTAATTGACTGGAATGCAATGTCAATACACGCATGCCTCAAAGTGAAATTGAATGACGGTTTCAACTGAAGAGGCAACAATAGGGGGACATGGCCGAGTGGTTCAGAGCATCGAATTCAAGTTCTGGTTGTTAACTGTCATCGGGTTGTGGGTTCAAATCCCGGTCAAGACACTTGTGCTCTTTAAAAGGACTCTAAGAGTCCCTTGAGGCTGAGACTTACCTTGATCAGATTGTTGTGGTCGAAATTCCCCCACTATCTATCTGTAAATGCCATTCCAGTATTCCATCTGCCCCATGGTCTTCACCGGCCTTGTGTCAGTTCTGTTTGGAATAAAAACAAAAAAACCCATTAACTTAGGAGTAGTTACGGTATCAAAGTTTGGGTTATTTCCATCTAAGATGGTTTGAAACAGGTTTGTCGTGTCTGAACAGATCCAACAGAAGCCATTTTGAAGTATGATGGACACAATACTATTGCAACATTAGGGTGAATTTGGCTGATACACCCAAACCACACATTGCACAGTTATGGTGTCCACCACATTTCAAAAAGGCTAATGGTTAGTGGTAGTCGAGGCAGTTTTAGTGGGCCAAGAACTGTTTTTAAAGACACTGGATACTATTGGTAATTGTCAAAGACCTGTCTTCTCACTTAGTTGTCTCAATATATGCACAAAATAACAAACCTGTGAAAATTTGAACTCAATTGGTAGACGAAGTTGCGAGATAATAATGAAAGAAAAAAAGTTGTGTGTTTTCAGATGCTTGATTTCGAAACCTCAAAATCAAATTATGTGGTCTCGAAATCTAATTCAAATACTTTTTGTGCAAAATTACTTCTTTCTCAAAAATCACATTACTTCAGAGGGAGCCGTTTCTCACAATGTTTTATACTATCAACATCTTTCCATTGCTCGTTACCAAGTAAGTTTTTATGCTAACAATCATTTTGAGTTATTACCAATATTGTCCAGTGCTTTTTAAAGCGTATGCATCAACGCTGGGGCTTGTCATGTTTTTGTGTATCTCTTTCATATGAAGACGATCAGAGTATACTGATCAAAACGTCGAGTCATTAACGGTTATTCTCAGAGCCAACCGCAACCACTTATATATATATTTATAATAAAAAACTGTAGGTTTTCTCGGCCAATTTCGGAAAAAGAGCAGCCAATTTAACCATCAAGCTATTCTATTTCGTGCGAAATCGAATTCTACTGAAAAGGGTCATTCGATTTCGTTTTAAGATTAGTCAAATATAATGTTGCGTCATTCGATTTAACAAAATAACAATTCAATTTAACAGTTCATTAAAGCAGCATTCAAACTCGTGAGTCGCTTCTTAAGGCGTGTGTGTCTCGAAAAAGAATGACGATACACTAAATTGAACATAGTGCTAAAGGAGTTTGACTCGACTCAAAAAGAAATTGAATGGCCGAGTTTTGAATTTGAAACGCAGTAACAACTGGAGAGGCAAAACAGCTTTAATTCGAACGCATGAAAATGAAATTGGCAGCTCATTTGCCGAATTTGACCGAGAAAACCTATATTAATTTTACAGGAATCGAATAATGGTGACCAGAATCACACTAGTGAATAAAATGCAAAGAATACCTTTGATCTTCTGAACCGTTAAGTTGTTTAATTCTGTGTACATTGTATAAAATAAAACTTACATGTTGAAATTTCATTTCAACAGGACAAAATAGCTTTCCCGAAACAGCTTGTCCATCGATTTTAAAATGACCTTTGTATAATACAACAAATCGTTATCGCTTGACGTTTCGACCATGGCAGAGCTGTCACCTCAAAGACTAAACAAGCTATTTTAAAGGGAAGGTACACGTTTGGCAATTATTCAAAACAAATCTTAACTTAAAAACTGACTTGGTAACAAGCATTGGAGAGCTGTTGATATCATAAAACATTGTGGGAAACGACTATCTCTGAAGTAACGTATTTTTTTAGAAAGAGATAATTTCTCACTTAAATAATAAAAGACTTCTAGCTAGAAGTATTTTATTCTTATCTGAAAGCACACTATTTCGTCCAACAAGGGTGTTTTTTCTTTAATAATTTTCTCGCAACTTCGATGACTAATTGAGCCCAAATTTTCACAGGCTTGTTATTTGATGGTTATGATGGGATACACCAAGTGAGAAGACTGATCTTTGACAATTGCCAAACGTGTTCCTTCCCTTTAAGCAAAATATGACGTTTTAACAATTCCAAATTTGCGCGCATTAAGACTGTTTTTGCACTAACACGACGATATCCTAAATAACATTTAAAGGAACATTAGAGAATTTTTTTTCGCTAACAAAACAGTTGCTGGCAGTGTAGGCACTTTATGTTATCTATCATTATCATTAACTGACAAACCTGTAGAAGTTTGAGATCGATGGGCCATCTGGGTCACAAGAGAATAGTGAAAAACCAATTACAAATTTTGCATTGCATCGATGCCAAAATAAAAATGAATAAAACGCTCACTGAGCGATGAACCCCAAATGCCGAGTTTATTTATTTCTCATCAAATATAACATTTCAGACAGAAATATTTCAAGGGATAATTTCAACCATCATCATCATCTTCACGATGTTTGTTTCTTACCAATAACGTTCTTTTAAAGGGAAGGTACACGTTTGGTAATTACTCAAAACAAATATTAACTTAAAAACTGACTTGGTATTACACAATTCATCCAACAAGGGTGTTTTTTTCTCTCAACATTTTCTCGCAACTTCGATGACCATTTTAGCTCAAAATTTCACACCAAGTGAGAAGACTGGTCTTTGACAATTACCAAACATGTATCTTCCCTTTAACCGAAAGAAAAGTAAAAAAAAGAATTACATAATTTAACCGAATAGTTTCTTGCATTTTGGTTTACTGTTAGATGAAATCAAAGAGTTCTTGACCGTATTACAAAATTATGATACACACTACACTACGTTCACCCAGCCAAGGGTGAGTAAAATACGTGTTTTCGAGTCAGCCGATTGCATTTCACACCTCATCGGCCGCCGTGTCATAATTTCTCCTCACCTCGAAGCCACATGATAAATATTGATATCTCCAGCGGCCTAATTTTTCTACACGGGTGAATTTATTTCTTATTTTGTCCCCCATTTTTGTCTGCACTCACTTAAAGGTACTTGACACTAGTGGTAACGAGCATTTGAGAGCTGTTGATAGTATAAAACATTGTGAGAAACGGCTCCCTCTGCACAAACGTAGATTTTGAGAAAGAGGTAATTTCTCTCTTGAATAAAATAACAACAAAATACGTCATCTGAATGAATCTGAGTGCGATTTCTGCGTTGGGACACTGAAACAGCAGTTCTGCACTTCGCAAACAGATACGCCATAAAAGAGATTAGCCGTTGGCATAATTTTAGTTGGCATAACCTCGACCCCACCTTTAATGATATGGATCAGAATCAATACGAAAGCTGATCTTCCGCAGTGCAAAGAGAAACTAGAAGGCCTATCATTATTTCGAGGTTGTCGTTGATCTACCCTGGCCCGGCCCTAGACTGGCCCATGTCTTTATCCGCAATCGAAGAATGACGGCAGATGTTCAGGCTACCCTATTCCTGACAACTTTGTTTTAGGTTGTGCGTTTACAGAAAACTATATCAAACGGTTGGTGGCAGCAGACAGCTAGTTAAACTGCATCGTTCAAGCGCATTCTCTTCGACCCTCAGCAATTAAATGACTTATATGAAACACTGAAGAAAAATAGAGATTACGAGTGTTGCTTTAGGAATAAATCATTAAGCCTACATGGAAATGTATTTATTTATTTATTAAATACTATTGTTACAGTAACAGCTTTATACGGGATGAAAAGATCAGCAAAATATGTTTGACATCAAATACCCTTTCAAAAATTACTTGGAAAAATCTTAAATGGATATCCTGTCATTGTTGTTTTCAAATCTAGAAGGCGTACCAAAATTAACATACAGGAAGTTGCAACAGGAGAGTCAGATACCGCAACATGTTTAACCTACATGACAGTTTTACATACGTGCAAAAAAACATAGTTTTTTGTTCTTCTTTCTTTTTCATAAGTAGACCTACATCACATTTGATTTTTTTATATTTTATTGTAAATAAGCCTTGTTGTTGTTTGTAAGTTGTTCTTGTTCCACCTCCACACTGCTTATTTTCTTTTATTGTAAAAACCTTTAACTACTCAGTCCGCTAGTACATCCTATTTATACAACATATGATGCTGTGTTAAGTTTTGCTAGTATGCTGTGTTAAGTTGTGATTGACAGTACGGAAATAAATGTGAATTGGATTGAAATATTGAATTGAACAACACGCATTTTCTCTGTTTTGGCGGCACTCGTCCGTAAAGCAAACCCCTTCGGAGTATCAACTGCCAAACAAGAACACCGGAGTGTTTTGCCTCGACCCTGTGTTTGATTTCGCTCAACCCCTCAATGAACGGCTTCACTGATATGCTGTTCCGGATTCTAAAGTGGACACGTCTCAAGGGGGTTCCGTACTGTTCCGCAGTATCGCAATCCGGCTAATGTGTTCCTGTTCCGACTGTAGTTACGACAACAACATTGTCGAAGAAATGATACTGGTAGGTGCTGTATGCACGTTTTTCTGGACTGTCGTATCTTGGTCATCTAATTATACCTGGATCTGGATACTTGGAAAAAGGGCATTGGTCTATGAGGAGGGCAATTTTTTACTTTAGGGGCTTTGGTTACACTCCAAGTTGATTCACAGTAAATTAATCCCTCTTGCACCGGGCGGCGTAACCAAGGGAGTAGCCCTTCTCTGTTCGTCTCCATTCTCATGATGACGAGCAGAGTGCTGTTCGAAACGTCGAGACCAAACCGGCTCTTTTCAGAGCCCGCACTCACACAAAAGAGATTTACACATGGTTGTAGTTTCTTTCTATTTATCCACTTCATGCAAAGCTTCAAACAATACTTAATCTCTTCCTCGTCCATTTTATATGCGAGAGACACAAGTTCAACTTTCAACACCGCGCCATCAAATCTGTCCCTGTCTACGTCTGTATGACACGGATCACAGCCTTTCTGTGAAATAATAACTGGTACCAATGCCAATCATCATGCCTAGCACAACCTTCAATGTTTATAAAATGTCAATAAATTTTCTCAATCAACTCATCACCGCTACACATGATGATAATAATCCACTTACGATGCCTTAGAAATGTCAATGTCATTGTATGGACGTAGCAACAAGGAGTGCTCATCATTCCTGCTGATAAACCAGCAACCTGAATTTGTCTTGTTTACGCAAACGTTGTGCTGGTATAGTGCTTAAAGGCACTGGACACTATTCGTAATTACTCAAAAATATTATTACCATAAAACCTCACTTGGAAGCAAGTTACGGGGAGAGGTCGATAGTATAAAACTTTGTGAGAAACGGCTGCATCTGAAGTGGAGTAGTTTTACGAGAAAGAAGTAATTGTACACAAATTTGATTTCGTGACCTCAAGTTTAGAATTTGAGGTCTCGAAGTCAAGCATCTGAAAACACACAACCACTTAGTGTGAGAAGGGTGTTTTTTATTTCATTATTATCTCGCAACTTCGAAGACCGATTGAGCTCAATTTTTCACAGGTTTGTTATTTTATGCATATGTTGAGATACACCAACCGTGAAGACTGGTTTTTGACAATAACCAATAGTGTCCAGGGTCTTTTTAGATATACCTGCGGTTATTTCTCAAAATATTCATCAACCTTATTATCTTACTTGGAAAAGAGTACTGGAGAGAACACATTGTAAGAAACGACGCCATAAAAATAAAGCGATGCAAATTTAAAGAGGTAATTTTTTTTTCACCACAAAGTTCAAATCTTGCAAAGACTTTAAGGCACGAAGCCTTTCTCAGGCATCTGAATTTCTCAACAGTCTGAAATTGATGCATAAACACACTGTGTGCAACATTGAAGTTTTTCTTTTAATATTTTAAAGGCAGTATGGACACTATTGGTAATTACTCAAAATAATTATCAGCATAAATTTGAGGTCTCGAAATCAAACATCTTAAAGCACACAACTTCGTGTGATGACAAGGGTGTTTTTTTCTTTCATTAATATCTCACAACTCCAACGACCAATTGAGTTCAAATTTTCACAGATTGGTTATATTCTGCATATGTTGAGATGCAGCAAGCGAGAAGACTGGTCTTTGACAATTACCACAAGTGTCTATTGTCTTTAATGCAGCTTGTATGATCGAAATTGGGACAACATTTTCACAGTACTCTGAACTGTCACCGGTTTGTTTATTACTTCTATAATATGCATAGTTGGAACACATCGTGTGAGGATACTGGTCTGTGACAATTACCGAAAGAACACACTGTCTTCAACCAACCGGCAACCAAGCTCTTGAATTACACGAGCCTCTTTGTTCACTTCACATAAGGGAATCAATATGTGTTGAATTTCAACTAGTGGTTTAAACCCAACGAGGACTGGTTCTTGATAATTATTTTTACCGAGACAGAATGAAGAAACTGTCTTATAAACGTAGTCTGGTCCCCTGACCAAAAATTCCTTGACGTCTCTTGTTAAAAATCTTAGGTCAGGTATCACCCACGGTTAAAAATAGAGCATGACGCAACTTGCCAGGGTCGGGGGTCATCTCCAGGGAAACCATGTCAGCACGTACTACTAGTTGCGATAACGTAACCCTCCTCCCAACGGCCGCCAGGCCGGAAGGTTACGAGATTAATTCGATCGGCAATTAATGACAATCTGGTTCAACACGTATAATTTCAATAACAATAGCTGGCATAAAAACTCCTGGATCTACGGCCGACAGGACTGACATTATGATTCCATACCGAACATTAACGATACTGTCCGAATGTTGACGACAACACGTTCGGAACATTTCGGATAACTTCGAAAAAGGAGGAATTCCTCCTTTTTGGTCACGTGATTTTGGGTGATACCGGACCCTAAATTCGACAGACCCTAGTCGGAGATTTTTGGGTCTAGGAACCAGACTATTATAAGCGCAGGTGCAAGCTCGCGTTAACACTTTTTACTGGTCATAAACAAAGGTCTATACACACCCACGTGACGCGCTCTCCACCAATAGGAATAGCGAAACTGTCTGAGGTATTTATGAATGTCTCTTTAATTCCAGGTTGCAAGCAGAATACTCTTCCACTTCATAACAACAATGATGTACCAACACCTAGGGTCCAAACTAGATGTACCTATGTAACCCACGGAGCGAAGAGATTTATTCCTTCTTTACAGATTTGTAGATGAATTTGTGTATCATATGGATTCTTGAGTACAGTATGGAAGTGGGATGGGGGGGGGGGGGGGCAGCATTCAAACAGACAGCCACTTACCCCTTCCAATGCAATAGCTAGTCTACCTGCATTTTGGCATCTCATCAAATTGGTACAAGGATAAACCGTGTCAACCAGAAGAAGCTACAAAAACAACAAACCTATGACTCAATTTCAAGCATTGACCGTGAAATCCCATCGACTGTGGGGCCAATTAGATGCCCCAGACCGGGGGACAGGGAGGTGAATTCACAGAGGTCGTCGCGGTCCTGGGCCCAATTTTATAGAGCTGCTTAAGCAGATAATTATGCTTAGCAGCTTTCTGCTTCTAAGCAGAACACCAGTCACAGATTGTACATGTGACATGGTAGTTTGATTGGCAACCTTATTTTGGTAAGCATATTGTTGTTGTGCTTAGCTACTTTTGTGTGCTTAAGCAGCTCTATGTAATTGGGCCTTGGGTATAGGGACGGACGAGACGTGAGCTGGGGATGAGAGTACTGGGATTCTCATCCAATTTATCTTATAATTCGTGGTTCTGATACTTTCTTCAAGATTATTTTGCAGGGACAGGAGGGGGTTTATCAACATTGTTACTCTTTCATGTGTGGAATTAGGTTTTGTTTTCACAAGGAAATTAAAGCTACAATTTGGCGTGAGCTCATGACGAGTAAAGGAGCGTTAAAGCTAAACTAATTGGGTCGTCTTGTCTTTTTTTAACATTGGTGACAAACAATTTCTGGAATTCGTTTGCCAAGTCCTGATCGTTGTAAGTGTATGGAAGGACATGGGTTTTGGGTTTGAGCAACAACTTATCCATTACATTGAAGAGCATATTTTGATCTCCTGAGGATTCGTGCATTTGATATGAGTAATGGATGATCTTTACCTGGTTGATCGAATTCCTGACCACATTACATTGGTTGCGATAATCTTGTCGATGTGTTTGCTGTCAGTAAACGCTTCTCAGATTCAACTTTGTTCTCAAAATGTATTATATATTCGAAGCTGCTGTACTTCCCACCAAGTAAGTCTTTATTAAACATTAATTTTCTCTGATGAGTTGCCAGTCTGATGAAGCCACTAGTGTAGTGGTTAAACGGGTCTGAAAAAGTATAAGTTTGCTCCATTTTTTTCATCCATGTATTGGAATTGGTAAAATGAACATTTTTACAGAATTTTTTTAAGAACATTAAAATTAAATCTGTTCAAGAATGTAACTGCAATGGGTATACCTATATGAACAGTTGTTCGAGGGTAAAGGGGCACACTGCCTTATAAATTACGCTTTGTGCTCGACAAAGCGTTCGTTTTGATGAATATTTGGAAAGATGTTAGACATGGTTGTGGCCTACTTCACATTCTTACTCACTAGGGAGTAAATACGCATGTGTGAGAGTTGGCATTATCGAGGCTTGACCGAACGGTCTAGGCAAACATTTTATTCTTCAAGTGGTTCTGTGGAATTGTTCTATACTTCCTAAAGGTACACATTGTGAACCACGATCGCAATGCAACTTATGTGGTTTTTATACGACTTCAACCTCAAGTCCCAAATAAAAGTGAATCTGATGAAAGAACTAGTTATTGAGGAAAAATGTGGCTTTGATATAAACATGGATTTGAATACTAGTGTTCTTGACACGGGATTAATATTATATATGCCTACATATTGAAGGGAGTGAGTGGCAGGGGGATGTGCTGAGTATGGGGTACTGCGCAGGGGGACTCAAGCCCCCCCCCCCCGCCTCCTGTTTACAAATTGTTTATAAATAGGTAGTTTAAGCTGAGGTAGATATTTCTACCACCAGCTTTTGAGACTCAGTTTCTTCAAAATGTGTCCTCTTACCCTTAATGTTGTAACGGTACTGTCCCCGAGGTGCAGCTATAGTCGAAGTGTTCCTCAACGGCTTCGTCACCCAGTTGTATTGTTTAACACAAGGCCTATGCTTTATGGTTGTAAAAAAAGTGAAACTACAGGTATACGGTACGTGGTAAAAGTTATGGGGGAAGTTGCTGTATAGGAGTTTACAATGCCAAGGCAGTTTTCTGTCCCCGCTGCCAGTCAACCGATAAATAGATTGAATACCCCTACAGACAAATACATAGATTTTGCTTCTTCCGATTTGTATAGCTCCTTGTTACAAAGTTCACTGGGAGGAAGCACTGTGCCCTACTTGGGTTACAAAAGAAAGGATTATATAACTGCAAGAGCTACACTATTTGAAACTCTCCAATTGATGTTAGGGCATTGATGCTTCTATCATGGAGAAGATACCTCCATGCTTCTATACAGACCTGGATCCCAATGGGGCCAGGAATGCAATGAACTGCACTACAATCTTAAACAATTTACACATTGGCGTTTGCTTAAAGACAGTGGACACTATTGGTAATTGTCAAAGACTAGCCTTCACAGTTGGTCAGTTGGTGTATCTCAACATATGCATAAATAAAAAACCTGTGAAAATTTGAGCTCAATCGGTCATCGAAGTTGCGAGATAATAATGAAAGAAAAATAACCCTAACACGAAGTTGTGTGCGTTTAGCTGGTTGATTTCGAGACCTCAAGTTCTAAATCTGAGGTCTCGAAATCAAATTCGTGGAAAAATACTTCTTTCTCAAAAACTATGGCACCTCAGAGGGAGCCGTTTCTCACGATGTTTTGTACCATCAACCTCTCCCTGCTACTCGTCACCAAGAAAGGTTTTATGCAAATAATTATTTTGAGTAATTATCAATAGTGACCACTGCCTTTAAACAAGATTTGCGTTTCCCGTCGAATACTCAGCAATCCTGTGTTTCTTTAAAGTATAGCAGATATGCAATAAACCTCTATTTGAGATGTATCAGTTAACAAAAGGTTTGTCATATTGACAACAAAATACAAATTATCAATAGAAAATTATCAACAAAATATTCGTTATAATTTACATTCTGAAGGTCCGGATTGGATCGAAAGCTAAGGCCATCTACCCTATTCATTATAATTTACATTCTTATAGAAAATATATGTTTAGAACACGCGATTAATTTCCCCTTAAAAAAATGGAATAACCCAAAATAAACCGTCAATATTTAATCAACCAGATTGATAAGCCGTTCTTTGTATTTTTTGTTTATAAAGTCAGGAGCAATATCGTAATACAAAATTTTCTTATAAACAAAGATATTAATAGTGACCACGGGATGAATCTCCCCATAAAAAAAATGGAATAACCCAAATCCACCCTAAAGCTTTATCCCCGAAACCCCGTTCCTTAATATTTATTAATCCCATACCTTTTATTACTGTTTATAATTTGAACAGCTAAAGGCCAGAGGGAGAAAACCCCCCCCCAGAAGATCGTAATACGAACAAAAAAGTAAACACTAAACAGCCGTCTGTACTTGCCGATAGAGAATGTCGGATCTGAGCTTCCCCTTTTCGGTGCTCACCTGGGACCACCTGTTTCAGAGATTGGATTGCGATTGATTTTCTTCTTATTGTATCAGATCCGAGCAATCTTCACAAATCCCCCTCTCAAAAATGTGTACACAAAAGTCCCGAAGAAGAAGAAAAAAAAAAAAGTTTATAAAAAAACTCCTTAAAAAAAACCCCAAATAGACAATCAAAAAAGCACTTTATTTTGTTGCCCTCTGACATAGCGTATTCACAATTACCCTCAAACGTTTTTCCCCCTCTCGCAGAAAAGCCATCTTTGATCGTGTCTTAAGCTCTGGTTATAAACTTTATCTGATGATGGAGTGAACAGATTGTGCCCTTTATTATTATTATATTAATGTTTTATCATTTTTCAGCACCATGGGCAATTTTGTTGGATAAAACACTGAGAATTATGAGAAATTATTACGAGCAAAAATGCGATGAAGAGACCGACAACAACCGGGTTTATACCTCGTGAAAAAGTACGAGTTAAAACAGAATTACCAAGCACGATTGATGATTTAAAAATTCCATTCAGCAAAAATTGGGGGTGTTAAAATTAACACTTCAGGGTGTTAAAATAGAACACATTTGGTTTGGAAGCAGTTTAGATTGAGGACACAGTGATTTTTTTAAATACATTACCAGACGAGCACATTAAAGGAACACGTTGCCTTGGATTGGCTGAGTTGGTCTTTGAAAAGCGTTTTGTAACCGTTTGTTATAAAATGCATATAGGTAGAAAGATGATGTAAAAGTAGAATACAATGATCCACACAAACATGCCTCGAAATTGCACGGTTTTCCTTTTATCTCGTCGACTAAACACGGTCGGCCATTAATGGGAGTCAAATTTTGGACTCCCATAAATAGCCGACCGTGTTAGTTCGCACAGTAAAAGGAAAACCACGCAATTTCGAGGCAAAATTGTGTGGATCATTGTATTCTACTTTTAAAACATCTTTCCAACCATATGCATTAAAAAAAAAACGGTTACAAACGCTTTTTATAGACCAACTCGTCCGATCCAAGGCAACGTCAGAAAACAAAATCAACACCTCCTCAACGGTAACACTTTTTCTTTCCGCACATTTTGACAGCCAGCTAAATTAACAGTTATGAACATGTTCATCATATATAGAACAGCATCATATTGCGAAAGATTAAAGCTTTACTTGTGCATCAGTCAGATGCATTATACATTGTCAAACCCAGAGTGTTAAAATTCACACAAGGGTGTGTGTCATTTATAATTGTATCAAAGATTGAATCAAACGTAACATCGTAGGGTGTTGAGTTGTAAAATGTGCACATGGGATAGAGCATATTAAGTTTGGTTCTACCCTTACTCACATCTGTGTAAGGGTTAAACCAAATGTAATTGCCTTTGCAGAAATCAGTGTTATTTAAACACCATGGTGTTAAATTTGATTCCCTCGCCTGTATTTATAGTGTAAAACACACATGGTGTAAATTTCAACACCCCAGTTTTTGCAGTGCACCAATTTTTTTCTTCTTCAAATAAACTTAAACCAGCTCTAAGTAATTAATTAAAGTGATTCTCCCTGATATAATATTTTCCCTTCTGGGCTTCAGGGAAAATAGGCTGGTTATTCAGAACTAGAATTATTTATAGGTTTTTAACTTAGACTTCTCATTCTGTCAGTTAAGGCTAATTAGGCTGGAGTTTCTTTGGACACGAACGCGTGAGCTCGCGACTGGCCGCTGGGGAAACGATACCAATGTTTTTTACTGCACGCTTTCAGATCGCGAACAGAGATTTTGTAAAATAATAGTTTCGCAGGACGTCAAAATGCCTGTGTCAAATATTAAAGAACACATTTTAAGAGTCTCAAGGGTATGTTGGCATCTCTTTGTTGATAAAGATTTACGTTTAGTTTATACGAGGCCTGTACAAAGATTTGCTTCGATCACGTTAGTTGCTTCGATCACGTAATTATATACATTTTTTAATTGCATATAATTGGTACAAGCTTAGACCACTGAATGGGCCAAAAAGAAATAAACTAAATAATTAAATAAATAATTAAATAAATAAATTGTTGACTAAGGTAAGTCACGTTTACACCAGGCTAAAACGCAAGTGTTGTTGTTGTTGTTGTTGTTGTTGATTGATGAGTTACGGTGTTCCGATGAGATTTAATTTTGATTAAATATTTATATTCAATGTCGGTCTCAGCAGTAAACAAACACGCACATAACCCTATCAAGTGTTGTTGTTGTTGATTGATGAGTTACGGTGTTCCGATGAGATTTAATTTTGATTAAATATTTATATTCAATGTCGGTCTCAGCAGTAAACAAACCCGTACATAACCCTATCAAGTGTTGTTGTTGTTGATTGATGAATTACGGTGTTCCGATGAGATTTAATTTTGATTAAATATTTATATTCAATGTCGGTCTCAGCAGTAAACAAACACGCACATAACCCTATCAATTATACAGAGAAGGTGCTTTCACAAAATAAACAGGAAGGGTCATTACTAAAGGGTGATTGATGGTAAAGCTACATTTAGGCAGATGGAGGAAGCTTGCAGGTTTAAGGCCTCCAGTTATTGCGTTTGGTGAACCGACCGACTCTGTAAAACGAAGCAACATCTATTTCATTTGCTTTTTCAAATAAAGACAAATAATTTGCGGCCACATCCATTTTTTTCCAGTGCAAACGGGTATTATATACAAACAGGAGAAGACCATCAACTTGCGTATAGAATGCCAGCGTTGAGATCAACCATATAGGGTGCGTTCGTTTAGCTTCCCTGGGTCGACCCCGGTCTGCCCCCGGTGCGTTTGAATAGCTTTGACGTCATTCCAGGGAATCACCTGGGTCAGCTCCCAGTGCCCTGCTTGTGGAGTGGGTCACTTCGGGGCTGGCCCCAGGTACATGACGTCACTACTAGAGCGGTGAGTGATCGTTCGATTAGCTCTTGTCAGGGGGCTTACCCGAGTGAGCACGGCGGGGTAGACCCAGGGAAGCTAACCGAACGCACCCATAGAAGCCCGACTCTATAGACTGAACATGACGCCATACTTCGAGGTTCGTCATATTTTTACCCCAGTAAACCTGACTTGAGCCTACTACACAGGATCCTTCCAAAATGCACCTTTGACCTCGCCTTTATTTACATGGAGATTTCGGTGTACGTGCATGTGACCGAAAGTTCAGCTGACAAACATGCCCTGGGACCAATCAAAAGACAGACATGGAAAGCTTAATTCACTGCACGCTTATTCAAGTACAGACTAGGCCTACAGACATTTGGACATTTGGACATTCATCCTGCATTAGAACTAGTTGAACAGTCAAATCAAAGTCAATAGTATCTAAATGAAGGTACATGTTTGGTAATTACTCAAAACAAATATTAACTTACAAACTAACTTGGTAACGAGCATTGGAGAGCTGTCGATAGTATAAAACATTGTTGGAAACGGCTCCCTCTGAAGTAACGTAGTTTTTGAGAAAGAGGTGATTTTTCACTAAAATAATAAAATACTTCTAGCTAGAAGTATTTTATTTCTATTTATAAGCACACAAATTCGTCCAACATGGGTGTTTTTTCTTTCATCATTTTCTCGCAACTTCATTGACCGATTGATCCAAAATTTTCACAGGCGTGTTATTTTATGCTAATGATGGGATACACTACAGGTGAGAAGACTGGTCTTGGACAATTACCAAACGGGTACAGTGCCTTTTAACCATTTTAACGATACAAATCTGATTGACCAAAGCGCAAGCATAATGAAACAAAATATTAAAAACAGAACCAAACAATACAAATCTGACCTATTCTTAATTTCAATATCAGCGTTGTTAATTTGTTTTGCTTGTTACGCTATCCATTAGTTTTTAGGCGTAACTTTCTCCTTGGAGGCTGTTCAACACCCGAAGGTGACATGTTTTGATTTGATGGTTGCGAGGCTGTTTAACACCCGAAGGTGACATGCTTTGATTTAATGGTTGCAGGTGCAAACAACGAAACAGAGATTTGCTCTAAGGTGCAACCCACACACACACACACCATAATTCCGAGAAAATGTCGTTACAATTAACTCTCTCTCCAATTCTCTCTCTCTCTCTCTCTCTTTTGCTTGTATCCTCTTCGTTAAACATTAATCATGTCGAATGAAGAAAAATCCCCCTTTAAAGGTACTGGACAACGTTGGTATAATAATGTCAAAGACCAGTAATCTCACTTGATGAATCCCAACCCACACACAACATAATCCAGAGAAAACCGTCGTTACAATTAACTCTCTCTCTCTCTCTGTTGCTGGCATCCTCTTTCTTAAACAATAACGAAGAAAAATCCCCCTTAAAGGCACTGTACACCTTTAGTATCATAAAGACCAGTTTTTCCTTTGATGAATCCCAACATCATGCATAAAATAACAAAGCTAATGTGACAATAATGGGCTCATTTGGTCATCGAAGTTACTTCAGAGGGAGCCATTTCTCACAATGTTTTTTACTATCTACAGTTAAGTTTTTATGCTAACAATTATGTTGAGCAATATTACTATTACAGTGGCCAGTGCCTTGAGGCTGTTGTGAGACGGAGATCGGGAAAGGCAGAGCTAAAACAACAACAACACATTGCTTTGCTATTTGTAATATTATGACGGTACATTTAATAATGTATATTGGACGTTCACATAAAGTTTGAAAAGCGAATTATCGATGTTGCTTTTAGATATTGGATATTGGACATTCCCGTAGTTTGTACAGTGATTATATACCTTAAACATCGATATTAGATTTTGGACATCCCCGTAGGTTTGTACAGTAAATATCTTACCTTGTATATTATATCGATATTGGATACTGGACATTCCCGTAGGTTTGTACAGTGAATGTCTACCTTGTACACCGGTATTGGATATTGGATATTCCCGTAGGTTTGTATAGTGATTATTTACCTTAAACATCGATATTAGATATTGGACATTCCCGTAGGTTTGTACAGCGAATGTCTACCTTGTATATAGATATTGGATATTGGACTTTCCCGTAGGTTTGTACAGTGAATGTCTACCTTGTACATCGATATTGGATATTGGACATTCCCGTAGGTTTGTACAGTGAATGTCTACCTACTATATAGATATTGGATATTGGACTTTCCCGTAGGTTTGTACAGTGAATTTCTACCTTGTACATCGATATTGGATATTGGACTTTCCCGTAGGTTTGTACAGTGAATGTCTCCCTTGTACATCGATATTGGATATTGGACATTCCCGTAGGTTTGGTTTGTACAGTGAATTTCTACCTTGTACATCGATATTGGATATTGGACATTCCCGTAGGTTTGGTTTGTACAGTGAATTTCTACCTACTATATAGATATTGGATATTGGACTTTCCCGTAGGTTTGTACAGTGAATTTCTACCTTGTACATCGATATTGGATATTGGACTTTCCCGTAGGTTTGTACAGTGAATGTCTCCCTTGTACATCGATATTGGATATTGGACATTCCCGTAGGTTTGGTTTGTACAGTGAATTTCTACCTTGTACATCGATATTGGATATTGGACATTCCCGTAGGTTTGGTTTGTACAGTGAATTTCTACCTTGTACATCGATATTGGATATTGGACATTCCCGTAGGTTTCTACAGGGAATGTCTACCTGTGCATCGATATTGGATATTTGTACAGTGGTACTCAAACAACCAGTAAAAGTTCTAAGATTGAAATACAGTCATAAATTTGTCCATGTTATTGTTTTTCTATAGAGGGAGGTCATCAGTATATCTTTTATAGAATAACTGCATGAACCATTGAATCTATGTTCTAATGTATATATGGCGTCGACGTACCAGCAAGTTATACAATGTTGTTACTCTCTGAGCTGTGGTTGTTAGACCAGTTCAACCCTCACAAAATCACAGTTTTCAACAGTATCCGGTACAAAGCAATAATTATGCTGGTTTACAAAAAATGCATGTATTACTAAATGCATGAGTTCATAAATCAAAACCCACAGTCCAGTAGTAAATGGTATTTCACTGTGGGAGCAGTTGCAGGCAACATTTCCAACGCCACAGTGTCGCATTGACCGAGTTGTTCTCACAATCCTAAATAACAAAATGGCGAACGAATCCAACCAAACCACCCGTGTCATGCTATGGAGTTGCCCGCGTAGCCTGTCTACGGCATTCACACGAGCTATCTTAGAGCTGGGCAACGTGGAGGTCTTCAACGAGGAATTTGCAGCCGCGTATTTCTTCGGACCAGAGAGGATCCAGGACCGAAACTCGCCAAAACTGGCACCGAATCACTCCTTCAAGTGGGTGAAGGAGCGCCTGGAGGCAGACTACCCGGGTAAGGTCGGGGTGTTTGGCAAGGACTTCGCCTACCCGATTCTCCCTCGTCTTGAGCTGCTACCTCAGGGATTTTACCATACGTTCCTCGTGAGAGACCCGACTAAAGTCTTCGCTTCGCTCAAGCCTCGCTTCGAGGCTTCGCGAATCAGTAGAGCCGTGTCAGGGACAGATCTTAGACATTGCATCCCAGTGGAAGGCTACACGTACAAGGAGCTTCGAGAGCTTTATGAGCACGTCAAGGGGCAAGGGCTGCCGACGTTAGTCCTGGACGCCGATGATCTGCTAGACAAGCCTGTTGAGATGATGCGTTATTACTGTCAGACCACTGGTCTACCCTTCAAGGAATCGATGGTAACATGGAAGCCAGCTAACTGCCGGGATCTCAACTGGCACTGCTGCCGAGCTTTAAGATTCATGAACTGGTTAATGCAGTGGTACGAGGGTGCTTTGAAGAGCTCGGGATTCAAGAAGCCTTCTGCACGCCATATTGATGTGGAGTCGCTCCAACCTGATGTGAAGTTGGCCATTGAAGTGAGCCAACCTCACTATGACTTCATGTACAGTCAGCGTGTACAATTAGATGCAAACGGAGAAGTGGCACCCAATAATTAACAACAGTAACACTGTCAAGATCAGTAGTCGGTGTCACGTACTATATGATGGAGGACATTATGTGTTGAAGAGAACTGTAGGATTTTTGATAATAACTAAAATAAACCGGCATGGTGTTTATGTTATTAGGAAGGGATTCCTGTGTGCAGCTGGAATTCTTTTTAATTAAAGGCACTGGACACCTTCGGTAATTGTCAGAGATCATTTGTCTCACTTGGTTTATCCCAACATGCATGCATAAAATAGAAAATCTTTGAAAATTTGTACTCAATTGACGATAATGAAAGGAAAAAACACACATGTTGCACAATATGCGTGTACTTTTAGCTGCCTATAAATGGCTTCAGGACTGAAGACTTTTCCAGATAAAATTATGTCACTGAGAAATTACCTCTTTCTCAAAAACTACGTTACTTTAGAGGGAGCCGTTTCACCCAATGTTTTATACTGTCAACAGCTCTCCGTTGCTTGTTCCAAGTAAGTTTTTAATACGCTAATATTATATTTTCAGTAACAACCAAAAAGGTATTAACAATCTTTCTTATGAAAGCGACAAAGTAAAAAGAAAACACTGCTTCTCCACTGTCTTATCTGCACGAAGCCCAATGCATTTTTTTTTGAAACGGGGAAAGGCAGAGAATGAATCTTTAAAAAAAGAAAAAAGAAAAGAAGGGGGTAAATATTGGTATGTATTGTTAAAAACAATTGTTTTAAAGCAATCGAGACACAATTGATAATTGTCAAAGACAAGTCTTCTCACTAGCTGTATCTCAACATTATGCATAAAATAAAAAACTTGTGAAAATTTAAGCTCAATTAGTCATCGAAGTTGCAAGACAGTAATGAAAGAAAAACACCTTTGCCACACGGAGTTGTGCGCGTTCAGATGCTGATTTCGAGACCTCAACATCTAAATCTGAGGTCTCGAAATCAAATTCGTGGAAAACTACATTACTTCAGAGGGAGCCGTTTTCACAATGATTTATACTATCAACCTCTCCCTATTACTCGTTACCAAGTGAGGTTTTATGCTAATACTTATTTTGAGTAATTACCAATAGTGTCCACTGCCGTGCATGCTTGATGAAGTTAATTGCTTTGTTTGTACAGTCACCCATACCACCAGGAGAAGTATTCCGATTAAAACGTAGCCATAAATTTGCTAATAAATACAGCAGAAACACATGTTTCACCACCAGATTTGTAAGAAGTTTTTGTGGTTTTTGTGGTCATAAATCTACCTTTGTTTTTGTTTCTTTAGCGAGACTGATGAATTGTTTGATACCACAAACGTGTGATGAGCTATAAGAAATATTAACACTATTACGAACTACAGACCTGGGACAAATTTCATGGCTCTGCTGACCGTAAGCACAGCATCGGCGCTTAGGGAAGCAGGGAATTCTGTGCTTACATCGGCGCTGAGGGAAGCAGTGAACTCTGTGCTTACATCGGCGCTTAGGGAAGCAGGGAATTCTGTGCTTACATCGGCGCTTAGGGAAGCAGGGAGTTCTGTACTTACAGCAAGCGTATTGTCAAAGGTACATCTGGCAGGAAACTGACAGGCTCTAAAGGCCAGTGTCTGCCCATCAACGGTTGGCACCATTTTGCGCACGTTCGCCAACATTTTGGAGTGGAACTAGTTGTGCGCCGCCACCGTTGGCTTACGTTGGCAACCAACAGGCGAACGTACTTCGGAGGTGGGTAGTTTTCAAAATAGCGGACAAAGCAGATGATATTATATTCTTGCCACAAACATACTAATATTGTTGAAATACCACATAGAACTTAACAATATAATTGTTTTCTTTATGTTCGAAACAGGCTTAAAATTTATCTTCAATACAGCAGAAAAAACCCACAAAAATACGTACGCACTTTCGCCATCTTCAATACAGAGTGCCGCCATACTGGAATCACGAAGTATGCAACCAATCGTTCGAACGATCAACAACGTTTGCGCAAACGGTTGCTGTAAGTTTGCGCAACTGGAACGCACCCGAGATGTTCGAGGTAACGAGCTACCTCTTTTCGATCCATACAATGAGGGCGCCCTACTACAGTTACGCCAAGTACAGGTGCACAATACTAAACTTCCACAGCATACAGTGCAGATTTATGCAAACTATTTAACAAATACACGAACAATACTAAAAAGTCTCACAGTATTTAACACTAAAAGGAAACTATTCATTGATTCTTGAACTTTAATCCTTTGCTCAACTGGATTTTGGGAGTCCCAGTGTCCATCGAATTATTTCATCCCAGGCAAAACACCCCTACATTTCTACCTTGTACATCGATATTGGATATTGGACATTCCCGTAGGTTTCTACAGGGAATGTCTACCTGTGCATCGATATTGGATATTTGTACAGTGGTACTCAAACAACCAGTAAAAGTTCTAAGATTGAAATACAGTCATAAATTTGTCCATGTTATTGTTTTTCTATAGAGGGAGGTCATCAGTATATCTTTTATAGAATAACTGCATGAACCATTGAATCTATGTTCTAATGTATATATGGCGTCGACGTACCAGCAAGTTATACAATGTTGTTACTCTCTGAGCTGTGGTTGTTAGACCAGTTCAACCCTCACAAAATCACAGTTTTCAACAGTATCCGGTACAAAGCAATAATTATGCTGGTTTACAAAAAATGCATGTATTACTAAATGCATGAGTTCATAAATCAAAACCCACAGTCCAGTAGTAAATGGTATTTCACTGTGGGAGCAGTTGCAGGCAACATTTCCAACGCCACAGTGTCGCATTGACCGAGTTGTTCTCACAATCCTAAATAACAAAATGGCGAACGAATCCAACCAAACCACCCGTGTCATGCTATGGAGTTGCCCGCGTAGCCTGTCTACGGCATTCACACGAGCTATCTTAGAGCTGGGCAACGTGGAGGTCTTCAACGAGGAATTTGCAGCCGCGTATTTCTTCGGACCAGAGAGGATCCAGGACCGAAACTCGCCAAAACTGGCACCGAATCACTCCTTCAAGTGGGTGAAGGAGCGCCTGGAGGCAGACTACCCGGGTAAGGTCGGGGTGTTTGGCAAGGACTTCGCCTACCCGATTCTCCCTCGTCTTGAGCTGCTACCTCAGGGATTTTACCATACGTTCCTCGTGAGAGACCCGACTAAAGTCTTCGCTTCGCTCAAGCCTCGCTTCGAGGCTTCGCGAATCAGTAGAGCCGTGTCAGGGACAGATCTTAGACATTGCATCCCAGTGGAAGGCTACACGTACAAGGAGCTTCGAGAGCTTTATGAGCACGTCAAGGGGCAAGGGCTGCCGACGTTAGTCCTGGACGCCGATGATCTGCTAGACAAGCCTGTTGAGATGATGCGTTATTACTGTCAGACCACTGGTCTACCCTTCAAGGAATCGATGGTAACATGGAAGCCAGCTAACTGCCGGGATCTCAACTGGCACTGCTGCCGAGCTTTAAGATTCATGAACTGGTTAATGCAGTGGTACGAGGGTGCTTTGAAGAGCTCGGGATTCAAGAAGCCTTCTGCACGCCATATTGATGTGGAGTCGCTCCAACCTGATGTGAAGTTGGCCATTGAAGTGAGCCAACCTCACTATGACTTCATGTACAGTCAGCGTGTACAATTAGATGCAAACGGAGAAGTGGCACCCAATAATTAACAACAGTAACACTGTCAAGATCAGTAGTCGGTGTCACGTACTATATGATGGAGGACATTATGTGTTGAAGAGAACTGTAGGATTTTTGATAATAACTAAAATAAACCGGCATGGTGTTTATGTTATTAGGAAGGGATTCCTGTGTGCAGCTGGAATTCTTTTTAATTAAAGGCACTGGACACCTTCGGTAATTGTCAGAGATCATTTGTCTCACTTGGTTTATCCCAACATGCATGCATAAAATAGAAAATCTTTGAAAATTTGTACTCAATTGACGATAATGAAAGGAAAAAACACACATGTTGCACAATATGCGTGTACTTTTAGCTGCCTATAAATGGCTTCAGTACTGAAGACTTTTCCAGATAAAATTATGTCACTGAGAAATTACCTCTTTCTCAAAAACTACGTTACTTTAGAGGGAGCCGTTTCACCCAATGTTTTATACTGTCAACAGCTCTCCGTTGCTTGTTCCAAGTAAGTTTTTAATACGCTAATATTATATTTTCAGTAACAACCAAAAAGGTATTAACAATCTTTCTTATGAAAGCGACAAAGTAAAAAGAAAACACTGCTTCTCCACTGTCTTATCTGCACGAAGCCCAATGCATTTTTTTTTGAAACGGGGAAAGGCAGAGAATGAATCTTTAAAAAAAGAAAAAAGAAAAGAAGGGGGTAAATATTGGTATGTATTGTTAAAAACAATTGTTTTAAAGCAATCGAGACACAATTGATAATTGTCAAAGACAAGTCTTCTCACTAGCTGTATCTCAACATTATGCATAAAATAAAAAACTTGTGAAAATTTAAGCTCAATTAGTCATCGAAGTTGCAAGACAGTAATGAAAGAAAAACACCTTTGCCACACGGAGTTGTGCGCGTTCAGATGCTGATTTCGAGACCTCAACATCTAAATCTGAGGTCTCGAAATCAAATTCGTGGAAAACTACATTACTTCAGAGGGAGCCGTTTTCACAATGATTTATACTATCAACCTCTCCCTATTACTCGTTACCAAGTGAGGTTTTATGCTAATACTTATTTTGAGTAATTACCAATAGTGTCCACTGCCGTGCATGCTTGATGAAGTTAATTGCTTTGTTTGTACAGTCACCCATACCACCAGGAGAAGTATTCCGATTAAAACGTAGCCATAAATTTGCTAATAAATACAGCAGAAACACATGTTTCACCACCAGATTTGTAAGAAGTTTTTGTGGTTTTTGTGGTCATAAATCTACCTTTGTTTTTGTTTCTTTAGCGAGACTGATGAATTGTTTGATACCACAAACGTGTGATGAGCTATAAGAAATATTAACACTATTACGAACTACAGACCTGGGACAAATTTCATGGCTCTGCTGACCGTAAGCACAGCATCGGCGCTTAGGGAAGCAGGGAATTCTGTGCTTACATCGGCGCTGAGGGAAGCAGTGAACTCTGTGCTTACATCGGCGCTTAGGGAAGCAGGGAATTCTGTGCTTACATCGGCGCTTAGGGAAGCAGGGAGTTCTGTACTTACAGCAAGCGTATTGTCAAAGGTACATCTGGCAGGAAACTGACAGGCTCTAAAGGCCAGTGTCTGCCCATCAACGGTTGGCACCATTTTGCGCACGTTCGCCAACATTTTGGAGTGGAACTAGTTGTGCGCCGCCACCGTTGGCTTACGTTGGCAACCAACAGGCGAACGTACTTCGGAGGTGGGTAGTTTTCAAAATAGCGGACAAAGCAGATGATATTATATTCTTGCCACAAACATACTAATATTGTTGAAATACCACATAGAACTTAACAATATAATTGTTTTCTTTATGTTCGAAACAGGCTTAAAATTTATCTTCAATACAGCAGAAAAAACCCACAAAAATACGTACGCACTTTCGCCATCTTCAATACAGAGTGCCGCCATACTGGAATCACGAAGTATGCAACCAATCGTTCGAACGATCAACAACGTTTGCGCAAACGGTTGCTGTAAGTTTGCGCAACTGGAACGCACCCGAGATGTTCGAGGTAACGAGCTACCTCTTTTCGATCCATACAATGAGGGCGCCCTACTACAGTTACGCCAAGTACAGGTGCACAATACTAAACTTCCACAGCATACAGTGCAGATTTATGCAAACTATTTAACAAATACACGAACAATACTAAAAAGTCTCACAGTATTTAACACTAAAAGGAAACTATTCATTGATTCTTGAACTTTAATCCTTTGCTCAACTGGATTTTGGGAGTCCCAGTGTCCATCGAATTATTTCATCCCAGGCAAAACACCCCTACACCACTGTGTTATGAATCCAAACGTTCGAGCATCAATCCCGAAAATGTCCCTACACCTCCCAGCAAATACGACCGTTTTTCTAGGGCCAAATGTCGTGCATAATACATCAAGTTGGAGGTCACCAACACCCATAGGTCTTCATTGAAACCCTTGCGGGGTGCTCAATATTATAATTATAGAGTATTTTGAGGCCCTACCAACATTTATATTGAGCTCGACGCTCTGTTTTCTGGGTTCAAAGCAGACATTACTTTCTTGCCTCTAGACTGTAACAGTTGTGGTAGATAACAACTGGTTGCTCAAATTGAAGCCAAAAATTGTTCCATTAAAACAAATAGCTTTAATCTTGATAACTAAACAACGATCTAAAAGAGTGTGCTCTGCCTATCCATGAAACAACATTCATGTTAAATTCTCAAATCTTGACAGTGTTAACATTCATTGTGTCATTGTCTGCCAAATGAAAACCCACGCTAAACAAAGACACAATGCCATTATGTTAATTATTATCAACAATGCTAATCTCTTCACCACAATAATGTAATAATAATAATAATAATAATAATAATAATAATAATAATAATAATAATAATAATAATAATAATAATAATAATAATAATAATAATAATAATAATAATAATAATAATAATAATAATAATAATAATAATAATAATAATAATATAATAATAATAATAATAATATAATAATAATAATAATATAATAATAATAATAATATAATAATAATAATAATAATAATAATATAATAATAATAATAATAATAATAATAATAATAATATATAATAATAATAATAATAATAATAATAATAATAATAATAATAATAATAATAATAATATAATAATAATAATAATATAATAATAATAATAATAATAATATAATAATAATAATAATAATAATAATAATAATAATAATAATAATAATAATAATAATAATAATAATAATAATAATAATAATAATAATAATAATAATAATAATAATAATAATAATAATAATAATAATAATAATAATAATAATAATAATAATAATAATAATAATAATAATAATAATAATAATAATAATAATAATAATAATAATAATAATAATAATAATAATAATAATAACAATAATAATAATAAACGCTTATAAAGCGCCTTACATCCATGACTGGACCCCAAGGCGCTGTACACATTAAAAAAAGCTGTAAACAAGAGCAAAAACAACCAAAAAGCGTAAAAGATTTCTAAAAATATAAACCACAAAATGGACCAGCCAATAGTTAAAACCACAAACCGCGAAATTAAAAAAGTTAAGAATAAGCACTACTATAAAAAGATTAGTTAAACTTAACAATACTTTAAAAAGGTGATCATAGGAAATACACTTACAATTATATCATATCAGGGGTCGATCCCGCAAAGAGTCCTCCAGTCATGAATCCATGAGACTGACTACTGACAGTAATGCACGAGTATACATTAATGTTAACTTGTTTCAATTTTGGCAGTTTTAAGTATTGGAAGTCACTTCTCCGTTACATTAATGTTTACTTGTTTCAAATCTTGACAGTGTCAAGTATTGGAAGTCACTTCCCCGTTGAATCGAGTTGTACACGCTGACTGTACATGAAGTCATAGTGAGGTTGGCTCACTTCAATGGCCAACTTCACATCAGGTTGGAGCGACTCCACATCAATATGGCGTGCAGAAGGCTTCTTGAATCCCGAGCTCTTCAAAGCACCCTCGTACCACTGCATTAACCAGTTCATTAATCTTAAAGCTCGGCAGCAGTGCCAGTTGAGATCCCGGCAGTTAGCTGGCTTCCATGTTACCATCGATTCCTTGAAGGGTAGACCAGTGGTCTGACAGTAATAACGCATCATCTCAACAGGCTTGTCTAGCAGATCATCGGCGTCCAGGACTAACGTCGGCAGCCCTTGCCCCTTGACGTGCTCATAAAGCTCTCGAAGCTCCTTATATGTGTAGCCTTTCACTGGGATACATTGTTTCAGATCAGATGTTCCGGAAAAGGCCATACTGATGCGTGAAGCCTCGAAACGAGGCTTGAGAGAAATGAAGACTTTAGCCGGGTCCCTCACGAGGAACGTATGGTAAAATCCCTTGGGTAGCATCTCAAGACGAGGGAGAATCGGGTAGGCGAAGTCCTTGCCAAACACCCCGACCTTACCCGGGTAGTCTGCCTCCAGGCGCTCCTTCACCCACTTAAATGAGTGGTTCGGTGACAGCTTCGGTCTGTAGATGTCCCCGACCCTCTCTGGTCCGAAGAAATACGCGGCTGCAAATTCCTCGTTGAAGACCTCCACGTTGCCCAGCTCTAAGATAGCTCTGGTGAATGCCGTAGACAGGCTACGCGGGGAACTCCAGAGCATCACACGGGTGGTTCGGGTGGATTCGTTCGCCATTTTGTTTTTAGGATTATGAGTGAATGTGACACTGTGATGTTGGGAACGTTGCCTGCCACTGATCCCTGTGAAATGCCATTTACTACCGAACTGTGTTCTATTTTTAAAGTACATGCATCTATGAATACGCGCATTTTTTAAACCAGCATAATTATTGCTCTGTACTGGATAGATCATTTCTAGAGCATTTATACACGTGGAATTCTTTTTGATTGATTCGTCATGTGTGACGCCATTGACATTGCCCCCCCCCCCCTCCTGTGTAAACGGAATGTAGAAAAAGCCTAACTCCTAAACTACAAGAAAGGACGTGAACAATTTTATTCCTTCACAATTTGATGTCATCACTCACGAACACCTGGTTTTCGTAGCTGACATAGTTTGTTGTTGTTAAATAGGGATGAAAGTGTGACAAAATGAGACATTGAGAACGTTGTCGTCAACATCTCTTATGAAATACCATGGTGATGTTAAACTATGTTTGGCTTGATGAGTTACATGCAGTTTTGCACCAGCAAGTTGCTTGAAACGGACACTGTTAAAAACAATGAAGGTTTTTTTTGTGGTCACTGTTAAACCAGCATTGATGTTTACGCCTCAGAGAATAAAGATAAACGGTAGAACTTGCTGGTACGATCGACTGTAGATGTTCTTGTTCGTTTATTTATTAGGGAATACAGCGTGAGGAACCAAACGGTCTTTACTGCGTGTAATGGCCTTATGATATTGGAGGCTAACCGCTGTTTTTAGGTCCATTAACAGCGGCCATTCTAGTCTTGGTTCCAAGACCATTTGGTGTTGCGCGGTCACACACAACCAACGTTCCGCTTATGCACAGCAAAAAACTGTACACGCTTGTAATGAACGAACAAAAACTGTACACGCTTGTAATGAACGAACGCTAGCAGGCGCTCTGTTTCTCTGATTTCCGGATCTCACCATGTCTGTGCTCAGATCTAAATCAGAGAAACAGAGCGCCCGCTAGCGTTCGTTCATTCAAGCGTGTACAGTTTTTGCCGTGCATAGATCGGAACGTTGGTTGTGTGTGACCGCGCAACACCAATGGTCTTGGAACCAAGACTACGGCCATTCACAAATCGAGGTCATTACAACGCAGTGAGATTGGGTCATCACAATGCTATTCCCGTTAATAAAGGGCCATTCTTTAGACTGTTAACTTCTTGCATGTGTACCCAATTCTCTCACACAATCTTACTGTGTATTTACCTGGTAAGTTTGCTGCCAACTAGCGTTCAAAAGTCTAAGATTGCTGGACCCCTTGTGGTCCTACGTACATGTGAAAAGAAACAAAACTCACGAACTCGGGACCGAATAATTATGGGTGCGTTCGTTTAGCTTCCCTGAGTCGACCCCGGTGTGTGGCGATTTTTTTTGTCCAGGCGGAACGTGGGTAATTATTTGCCCACGTTCGTCCATTGAAAAAAAACCCCGCCACACACCGGGGTCGACCCAGGGAAGCTAAACGAACGCACCCATACTCGCGAGACATGCAGAGTCGATTCGCTCGGTTCTTTTTCAAAGAGCGCCCTCACTTGGTACAAACGTACACAATCATAACTTCATGGTAGTCTGAGCAGACCTTTGTCCGTTGTAGAGTCAACACACGCACACACCTGGTGGTTACACAAAAAATTCTCGCTTCGTGCACACAATGAACTATACTGCGACACCCATTCCCCAATGTATAATAATAGTGATGTTTTTCATTTCTTGCTTTCAAATAGAACTCCGACACACAGGAGGCCGCGTGATTGCACAGTGAACATAACTTCATGATCATTGTCGCTGATTCTAACTTCGTAGTTGTGGAGTTTTCAGGTCTTTCGCGAGAAAGTCTTGAAGTCCCACTAGACGATGCATTCTTCCTGAGTGAACTCGTGGAGTAAAAGTTCTCCTTTTACAGGTAAGTTTGATGCTGGATTACGCCGCATGTGCTATTATCAATCGCAAACTTTTGGCGTGTGGTGTATTTCGTGTTGACACACACGTAGAGAAAGTTCAGCAGGTTCAAAATGTGAACTTGGTCGAGGTTTTGTCGATCTCGTTTAAAGTTTAATGATGGCAGGACCACATACAAAAGTCCATTCAAATAATGAGGTTAAACCCGGTTAAACATACCTGTCTTATGGGCTCAATTCCATAAAGCCTGTAAGCATAACAATTTTGCTTAATATGACATTTCTTCCTTGATAAAAACAAGGTTACCAACCAAATTTTAATTTGTTGCATTTTGCTTTTTACTGGCATTCAACTGTAGTTTGCTTATTCTGAAAATCACGTGGAAATTTGGTTGGTATAAACCTGTTTTTATTAAGGAAGAAACTTCATGCTAAGCAAATGAATTTTGGGTCCTGATGATCAGGATTGCTCTATGCATCGTAGGGGGAGTCGTACATTTTTGTCTCCAATTCGGTCCAAGGATCTTGATAGGAAAGACCAATCACTGTGGCGTCAAACAAGACCACCTCACAGCGTTCATCCATACAATATTATGCAGTTGAACTCATTTAAACACCTGTCTTCTGACGACCTGAAATTGCATCGTCGGATTTGTACATTTTTTTTGTCTTCAATTTGGGCCAAGGGTTTTCGTCTGTGTGTGTCAACCAGTACCACATAACAAAGTTCATTCATTCATTATGAAGTTGAACTCATCTATAGTAATTTACGTACTTAGATGTGCAACATTGTACGCGCTTTTGGAAATGTCAACAAGTAATTATTGTGTTCCTCTCAGATATGATGTCTCGATTGCAGAATTTGGGGCCAAATCCAAGCTGTCATCAAACCATTCAAGGACTCGTTGCTGGGTAGAGTAATGCCAAGCTGTGTTTTCACGGAGCAAAAGCAGCTCTCCACATAAAATTACTAAAGGAGCACAATGGCAGGATATAATTTCCCCTACAGTCGGTTGGTCGACGCACAGCACGAGCGAAAACGCTCCGTTGCCGCTCTCCGACGGTCAACAACGGTCTTCTTCGTTCTTTGCGTCATCGCGGCCGTCCTGGCCGTTGGAATCATAGCGACCTTAGCGGTGTATATGTACTTTTCGTCGCAATTTCCCGTCACTGACGGTTCACTGCTTTCCACGGAGGCAACCAGACGCTTTTCCCGGACAAAGACAGACTCAGAAGACTTTGCTAGAGTTCTACAGAGGCTGAATAATCTTGAAGAAGAAGTTGAAAAGCTGAAGAGAAGATGTGGAGGTTCTAGCCTTCGGCGCGACAAAGGACACAGTGGCCAAGGAAGACCTGACAAAGAGAGTCATCAGCCTGAGGCTGCGAGCAAGGAGCAGAATATCGATCAACCAACAACGCAGGAAAGTGTAAGTTTAAAACATGTTATTTGAAACTTAAGGCCCGGTCCTTGGTGTAGCTGTGTATGTTAGAGCATGGAGGTTTATGTTAGAGGCACTGCTGGACACTATTGGTAATTACTCAAAATAAAAACTTACATGGTAACGAGCAATGGAGAGATGTTGATGGTATAAAACAGTGAGAAACGACAGTCTCTGAAGTAACGTAGCTTAAGCTTTTGAGAACGAGGTAATTTCTCACTTAAATAGTATTTTTGAAATTTCAGGTCTGAAGACTTTTACAATGCATCTGAAAGCACCACATTCATAAAGGTTGTTTATTCACTTGCAACTTCGGTGACCAATTGACTAAACTTGTATATATTTGTTATTTGATGTATATGTTGGGATACACCAAGTGAGAATACTGGTCTCTGACAATTACCAATAGTGTCCAGTGTCTTTATAGTTTAATCCATAACACAACAAGTGTGAATACTGGTCTTTGACAATTACCAATAGTGTCCAGTGTCTTTATAGTTTAATCCATAACACTTTACGACCAATGGTTTAATGAACAAAAATGTGTTAACAAAATGTGCTCTTTTTACTTGAATCCTCACAACCCTATGATTGACATTTGACAATGGGTTTGGGTGTAACACTTTAGGGGCTCAGACGAAACCATACGTTATGTAAAACTTATTCAAAATATTATGCTACAAGCTCGTGGATCTTCGAACAGGACCTTGACGAAATCATGAAATTTCCTCGCGACTGCAGAAACTTCTACCCACCGAACTAGGCCAAGGTATGACAACCGTAATGTCGTACTACAACACACGAGTTTTTAAAGCAAACACTAAAGCGGCTTAACGCGAGTAAAAAAATTGACTGCCCAAAGTTACGTAATACTTGTAAGACTCATTCACTCACTCGCTCAATCGGTCGTCCATAGAACAAATTGGGTTAATATGAAAAAGGAACACGCGTATGAAAATATTTTCAAAAAAGAGAAAGCAGAACAGTGTCACAGCCTCTCTAACTTTCATCCTGTTTGTTTGGACTTACTAAGGCCAATCTATGGGCAAGACATCCCGTAAATCCCCAAACTCGAGATAGTATCCGTAAACGGTTCTCCATAAATATACAAGATACAAGAATGGTAACAATATTGGGCACACATATTAATAAAGTTTCGATCTCAACGTCCATCAATGTCAAAACAGTAACAGCTTAAGTTGGGAAGGTATAGTGCATTATGGTCTATACCACCCAGGCTCCTAGTGGATGATACCCATGCCTACATCCTTTCTGGACTGTGAAGGAAGGGAATAACCCTGTTTTAGCCCTAGGAGTAGGTTGCAACGTGCCCCTGTTGACAGTTGAATTGAGTTGATAGCCCAAATCATTTAAGTGTAGCCCCCAGCTTGAAGTGGGCGTCCGGCCGTTGTGATTTTAGGCGATATTCCATAAAAAATACTCTCCAACACTACCGCCCAAAATAAGATTGTTTCTAATTTTAAATAATCATTTTGAAAGCTGCGATCAAAATTTAAGTAGGCATACGGTAGAACAACCTGAAGAAACTGTCGTTGTATAAACTCCACCACGAAAGAGAAAGAAAGAAAATTAAAAAAATAATACTATAAAAGATCACCTAAATACTGATGACAATTTCTAGAGACTTGTTGGAAGGCGTTCATATTTAAAAGAACAACATGGAAACAGATTCTTTAAATTGCTTTTTTTAAAACCGTCGTTTTTATGAAATACCGTTAAACTGCGTATTTACATTGGAAGGTTAAAAGGTCGCGCGATACCTCGCAAGTTTACTGGAATTCCAGACTTGGAGTTTAGACTTGGAATCCCCCACAAACTCTTTAACCTTTGATAAGCAGATTAATCGATACAAAGATAGTTGATATAAAGTGAGGTAAGAACCATAAAGCCGAAGTTTATGTTACTCCTTGGGCCGCGACGCACAGGATAATTCTGCACATGGTAGAGATAGAATCTAAAGGCCTACTGTACATTCGTTGTTTTCACATAACTCTCTTCGGAACAATCTCAATGCAATTAGCCAAAATGGGAATAGGGCTAATCTGAAAACAATCTTTTACCAGCGTCTTTCATTTTGCAAAGAAGTGAAAAATATATTGCGCCCCAAAGGAATCGAACAGAATGTGAATGGCGTGGATTGAAAGGTACCATATGGAATTAAACCCCTTAAATGACTTTTGCAAACCTAATTCATGAAACACCATTAAAGACAGTGGACACTATTGGTAACTATCAAAGACTAGTCTTCACAGTTGGTGTATCTCAACATAATATGCATAAAATAACAAACCTGTGAAAATTTGAGCTCGATCGGTCATCGAACTTGCGAGATAATAATGAAAGAAAAAAACACCTTTGTCACACGAAGTTGTGTGATTTACGATGCTTGATTTCGAGACCTCAACTTCTAAACTTAAGGTCTCGAAACCAAATGTTTTGAAAATTACGCCTTTCTCGAAAACTACGTCACTTCAGAGAGAGCTGTTTCTCACAATATTTGTATATTATATAACTGACATACGGATCCTTGTCATTTGGTTGGTGGAACTTACTTCACGTGACATTCACTATTACTCCCATCCGCACCGGCGATCAAAAAGACCTATTCGCACATGGGGAATAGCATTTCCCATTCAACAGTTAGGATCATCCTTGTTCCCAATGTTTTTGAGCAGTACAGTGCCGCCGCGCCGCTGCTAAAACAAAGGAGCACCTGTGCAAGGTTGTGATCCGATTTGTGCATTGTTGCCGCTACGCGGCGCTGATATGGTTTTTGGTTGTCAGTAATTTGCCCATTCCAGTGTTTGCAAATTTCAGCAAAATTGTGGTTATTTTTCTCACAAATAACTCCCTTAATGCACAAGTTAAATTGTTGACAACGGTAAACTCTATGCTTGGCCTACTTGTTTTTGCCACGGTCAAAAAAGCCTACCAAAAATATTATTCGTGATTTTTAGTTTGGGTTGTGCGGGGGTAGAGCGCCTTGATAGTGGATACGGTCGGTGCTCCAAAGGTATCGTAAAAGTGAGCGGGACTTTTGAGGCTTCTGAGGATTGTGTATCATAAATGCTACAATGACTTTTCGATGAAACTACCTTGCCAAAATGCAAGGTCTTGCTATTAAATTTACACACGCTTGGACGAACAACAATAGACTGGGTAAATAACCATAGTGTGTTACGTGCGGAAGGGACAGCCCCGTCGAAGAGCAAACAATAGAGGGTTCCGCCAGGGTACTCCCCAGGCTCCGAACATCTAGGTTTGTGGCCAACGGATTGTGATAAAGGTATAGATAGCATGGTAGAACTAGACTTGACTCAAGTCCCAATCCCGTACCATCCCCAGGAAACTATTTATACTGTTTTGTGATGCTCTGCATTCCCCAACCTGTCCCACATGCGGGACCACATTTTGACGGCGAGCGGGTTGTTTCATTAGTAAGTTGGTGTGATATGCTTAGGGACCTCTCAAGCGAGAATGGGACTTGAATCAAGTCTATGGTAGAACATGCTTTGCAATAATTAATAAAATCAAATGGCTGAAGTAAAATAAACCAACTCTATGAATAACCCAAGTCAACTGACAGTCACGAGAAAGACATTTGTGGCTGCTGGGCCATCGCAGAATGGCAGCCATTCTGAAAATTAGTTATTCTTAACAATTCAATTCTGCGATTAAAGGCAGCGGACACTATTGGTAATTACTCAAAATGATTATTAGCATAAAACCTTTCTTGGTGACAAGTAATGGGGAGAGGTTGATGGTATAAAACATTGTGAGAAACGGCTCCCTCTGAAGTGCCATAGTTTTCGAGAAACAAGTAATTTTCCACGAATTTGATTTCGAGACCTCGGATTTATAACTTGAGGTCTCGAAATCAACCATCTAAACGCACACACAACTTCGTGTGACAAGTGTGTTTTCTTTCATCATTATCTCGCAACTTTGATGACCGATTGAGCTCAAATTTTCACAGGTTAGTTATTTTATGCATATGTGGAGATACACCAACGGTAAAGGCTAGTCTTTGACAGTTACCAGTAGTGTCCACTGCCTTTAAGGCTTTAAAACCATTCATTCACAACTATAGACAAGCTTGTATCATGAATGAGAATTTCCTCCAGTTCTCCCCTTTCTGCCACGTTTATAATTATAAGCCCCGTAGAAGTTCAGTGCACGCGGTGCCATGAGATCAACTTTACTGTCCCCCAACTTTAAAGCCGTGTTTCTCAGTTTTGAGTGGCAGTTGCTTCTGTGCGTCACAACAAAACAAACCCACATGCATTTGGCATACAAGAGTGAACTGCTATTGTTAAATAATAAAAAGGTTCAGGTTCAAGTTAGATGGTTCTTGTCGAACGAGGGCGGCCTTCAAAAATGAATGTTCAATCTACTACAATGTACCATTAGGATGTAACAGTCGCTTTACCACGAGCGGCCTTCGCAACAGGTGCTTTAAATTTGGTTAATTTGGCAGCCGTTTCTCACAATGTTTTATACTATCAACCTCTCCCCATTACTCGTAACCAAGTAAGGTTTTATGCTAATAATTATTTTAAGTAATTACCAATAGTGACCACTGCCTTTACGTATTATACAAAGACAATACAATTTTTTTCATTGAGGATACATACAAATCTCTAAGCCTCACAACTTCCGGGGCAGCCCCTAGTTCTTCTCTATACAACCTGCCATAACAAAAGAGCCACTGCATAGTCTCTTTCGAATAATATCTATATGTTTTGGTTTTGTGTGGTCACACTCGGTCTTGTCCATTGATTTGCCAGTACACTGATTTGCCTCATTTCACTCTTCTATATTCACACAGGTTAGCAGCATTTTACAGCGCCTCATGTCTACTACGTCATCCATCCATTCTGGATATCACTTAAATTCAGAGCAGGAATCACTCAAATCATCTCAATCATCGAATCAAGAGTCGACAGTTTTACCTCACCGGTCTTTCTCAACATCATCACCTTACATAACCACCGTTGGGTCTTTACCAATGTCAGATGGAATAGCTTCCTCTGTGGATCAGCAGACGAATTTGATAAAGAGAGCCTCGGCGATTTCAGAGGGACTAGCGCCCTCTGTTGACCAACAGTCGAATTTGATACTGAGAGATTTGTTTCACGACGTTGGAGAACTCCATCGAGTTGCAAGATCTAAACATGACAGAAAGTCCAATCGAAGAAGCCGGGAGGACTCTGCTTTGTCCACGGCAGAACCATCTCTCCGGGAAAGAGGGGACCGTGGAGACAGGGGAGACAGAGGGGACAACAAGAGAGATGGACGGGGGAACACTAGATCCAGAGACCGCTCATCGAAACAATCATGTACTCCATGCACTGGTAAGATAATCTACATTAATCTTGGTTTTTGTCCATACACAGAAAGTGTTAGCACTGTATCAATAATTTCCCGAGTCCTGTGAACACATTTCACATGCATACATTATTACTCGGGTGGGATTCGAACCCACGACCCTTGCAATTTTAGAGCAGTTTCTTACCAACTAGACTACCGAGATTGCCCGGTAGCTAGAGGCAGTTCGAATCCTTAGTCTGGGCAGTAAGTTACCGCAACAATATCCTCACAATGCCAATGTAACATCTTTAAAACTACATCTTACATCTTTAAAAACTACATCGGGAAAGAGGGGACCGTGGAGATCAAACCTGCTCTTTTCAAAACCAACACTCTAATAGTTGTACCCACAAGTTTTAATAGTACTGTCCATATTTCTATTTATAGTTGCTCTTACATGATCTTAAAGACACTGGACACTATTGGTAATTGTCAAAGACACAGTTGGTGTATCTCAACATAATGCATAAAATAACAAACCTGTGAAAATTTAAGCTCAATTGGTCGTCGAAGTTGCGAGATACTAATGAAAGAAAAAAACACTCTTGTCGCACGAAGTTGTGTGCTTTTATAGTGCTTGATTTCGAGACCTCAAAATAAATTCTAAATCTGAGGTATCGAAATCAAATTCGTTGAAAATTACTTCTTTCTTGAAAACTACTTCATTTCAGAGGGAGCTGTTTCTCACAATGTTTTATACTATCAACCTCTCCCCATTACTCGTTACCAAGAAAGGTTGTATGATTATAATTATTTTGAGTAATTACCAATAGTGTCCACTGCCTTTAATGGGAAGCTGACTTGACCATGGCCAAGAGAGGGCAGTACATGGTGCTGTATTAAGTCAGAGCTATGTAGTGAGTTACATTAAAGTGGAGTTACATTAGCAAGGATACTTAACAAAACGAAATTTATTTATCTCTTAGCTCCGACAACATTTGGGTTAGCAGCTCACTTCGAAGGGCAAAGGGACGGCAATGTCCTAATCACAGATGGTAAGTAAAAGGTGTTTAATGAGGCTTCCATTGGGTGCGTTCGTTTAGCTTCCTTGCGTCGACCCCGGTCTGCCCCCGGTGCGTTCGAATAGCTTCGATATTCCAGGGGCTACCCTAGTGCCCTGCTTGTGGAGTGTGTCGCTTGGGGGTGACCCGAGGTGCAAGACGTCACCACAAGAGGGGGTGAGTGTGATCGTTCGATTAGCTCTTGTCAGGAGTTCATCGTGAGCACCGCGGGGTCGACCCAGGGAAGCCAATCGAGCTTGTCACCAATTATGGCTTTATGGCTGTGTAGTTTGTTCATGACCGGTGTGCCACTATAATGTTTGTAAGCTTGTCTGGTCCTTGCCTCATTGATATACCTCTAAATTTATAAATAATAGTTATTAGATGATTGACTGCGTGGATGGATGCATTCAGTTTCGAAAACACTTTTAAAATCTTTACAACCCTTTTAGCCAAATATTTTCCTCCACCAACACAACTCATCGTTTATGTTGCCAAAACTAGTTACTGGTAACTTTTACAGTCACTTTTAAACGAGTATATTGATTACACATCGGTACAGCACTCACGATTTTCGTTTCCAAAACTTGTTACTTTTAAACAAGGTAGTACTAGTAGTAACGAGTTACTTTGAAACCACTTAGTGATTATAAATCGATTTCCCCCAAGCTGAACTGATTCAAGGGCCACGGGGCACGCAGACTGGTACGTCGACAAAAAGGACAAAGACAAATTCCAACTTTTTAAACCTTCGCAACCCTAACAGCACATTTTCCTCTGCAAATATTACTCATGGTTTATGTTTCCAAAACTAGCTGCTAACTAGTAACAAGTAACTACTAACTATAGTTACAGTTACTGTCAAACTTGTTACTTTTAAACCAGTTAGTGATTACAAGTCGATTTTCCCCAGAAGCCGGACGTATTCGAGAGCCTCGAATCTGGGGGTACGCAGACTGGATGACACAAAAGGACAAAGACAAATTCCAACTCGGCATAACCCAAGTTGTCAAAGTCACCGAGGGAGGTGTTTATTACATCTACAGCCAGGTAAGGGACCATTCAGAAAAGTCAATGTTCAAAGACACTGGACGCTATTGGTAATTGTCAAAGATAGTCTTCTCACATCTCAACGTGTGCATAAAATAACAAACCTGTGAAAATTTTGATCTCAGTTGGTCGTCGAAGTTGCGAGATAATAATGAAAGAAAAAACACCACTGTCACACAAAGATGTGTGCTTTCAGATGCTTGATTTTGAGACCTCAAAATCTAATTCTGAGGTCTCGAAATCAAATTCGTTGAAAATTAATTCTTTCTCAAAAACTACGTTACTTCAGAAGGATCCGTTTCTTACATTATTTTATACCATCAACCTCTCCCCATTACTCGTTATCAAGTAAGGTTTTATGCTAACAATTATTTTGAGTAATTACCAAAATAGTGTCCACTGGCTTTAAAAGCTAGGATGTTTTCCCCCGAAACTGTGGGTGGCTTGGTCAATCGACACTAACCCCAACACTCTCCTCTCCCATAACCTTAAAAGACCAAGAACAAGACAAAAACGGACAGTCCGTTTAAATTCCTCTTCAGCATGATGAACCCCATTTCAGAAAACAATTAATTGATCAATGTCTCCTGACGATGACTAAAGCAGACCAGGCGAAACGAAGAGGCCATGTTTTATTCTAAACTTTGGTGTGATCCCTGGCCACACGGCAGCTAAATGGTATGGCTTCTGACTGGCACCCCAAACAAAGATATTGAGTAAAAGAGGGACCGTCAACATGGGGTTGGATTAGCTCAGTTGGTATAGAGCACCGTCACGTTATTCTGGATGCCTTACGTCCAAGTCCCGATCCTGTCAATATTTATCTTTGTTCAACTTTGTACAAAACCTTTTATTATCCAATTGTTAGATCATGTTCTACGATCTCAACTCCGCAGTCGGTCAGAGCATCTGCGTCAACGACCGACAACGCTTCACATGCACCAAGTCCAACATCAGCGCCGAAGCTAAGCAGAGCACGTGTTTCCTTGGCGGTGTAGTTAAACTGGAAGACAATGACGTGCTCAGCATCCAACTTTCAATCCCCAATGTGTCGATCGCCCTGTACGCAGATACATCATTCTTCGGACTGTTCAAGCTCGCCCCTGCTCCTTGAGACCCCTGCTCTCCTTGGCGTCTATGTAACGACACCCCTGATTGGGGTCAACTGTCTCCAGCGTTCCACAGAAAGGTGGATTTGATTTGACGAAGCAATTCAGAGTAAAGACAGTCTCTCAAAACTTAACTTTCTGTCCCCAATGTGTCGATCGCCCCGTACGCATATACATAATTTTTTTTCGGGCTGTTTAAGCTTTCTCCTTGAAGCCTGCCACCCGCCGGCGTCTATGAAACGACACCTCTGATTGGTTGATCAGGGTCGACCGTCGCATTCGTTCCGCAGAAAAGTGGATTTGATTGGACGAAACAATTCAGAGTAAGACTTTCTGTTCGAGAACTTCTTTTCAGCTGGATGTGTTGGGTGCAGTCATTGTTTATAGAGTACTTACGACCGTACAACCACGCAATAATGACATTCGAAAACAACTTGTCTAGTTGATTATTAAGTCGGCAGATTAGACTTTAAGTCGGCAGATCAGACTTAATCTCTCTCCATTTTCTGTTTGCAAATGCAATCACCTTCAAACTGTATGCAGTTTTTGACAGAGCCGAAGAGGTCGTCACTTTAAAACTCTCAGAAGCTACTTGTTATTCTTAAATACAAAAGAGGCATTTTTATAGCATTTTCGGTGATATTTTTTTTATTATACTGCAAAAGCCCCAGTAAACACATTACGAAATTACTAAAGAAACATCAACAAAAGTTTAGGAATTGTTGAGACAACTTTTGTAGTATAATGCGTTAATCTAAAGGTAATTAATTGCATTTGGAATAAATAACTATTGTATTTTTGTATTGTATGCTACATCGATAGTGATAAAAGCTGTGCGACTTAACGGTTCTCAAGTCATACGGAAACAAACGAATCAAATGACTCGGATGGGATTCTAACCCAAAACACCTGCATTCAAGGTATTTGCTCTCCTAGTGTCAAAGGTCGTGGCTTCTAATCCCATCCAAGTCTTGTTCTGTCACTTTCCCCTATGATCGCAGCTGTGATTACATTGCAGTATACTGCAGCTGTGACAAGGGAACTCGGCAAACTCACACAAACAACAAGCTTGGGACAGCCAATCTATCTCATACAAACACTAACTTTAACGTCTTGTTCGTTAGCTTGGTTTTTTTTCTTACAGAAGATTGACTTTTCGGTTGATTTTATACTAGGACAAACTGATGGTGGTGGTTCTCTCGAGAAAACCTTTTGCCTGGTCCCAATTTCATAGAGCTGCTAAGCACACAAATTTGCCTAGGATGAAATTTCTTCCTTGATAAAAACAGGTTTACCAACCAAATTTCCATGTGATTTTCAGGATAAGCAAACAAAAGCTGAATACCATTAACAAGCACTATGCAACAAATGGAAATTTGGCTGGTAATCCTGTTTTTATCTGGGAAGAAGTTTCATGCTTAGGAAATTTTTGTGCTTAGCAGCTCTATGAAATTGGGCCCTGCATGTGCCTTCAAACAATAACAAGCAACAACAACTCACAAAGTTCCTGTTTTTGTATGAGAAAGTTCTAACTTTTAACGTCCGCATGAAATTAAGGTTCAAACCTTCACGTACATGCCATTTTTGTTGGTTGTGATTCAAATAACATTTAGTTATTTGTTTTGTTATAAGTCACAACACTTTTAAAATACTTAAGTAAAATGAACTATTAACCAGTACTGTATTCAGATATTAAGTTTTTTTATATAAATGTTTTGTCAGTTTGCCTCTGTAGGTAAATAATATTGTTTAACTGTTCGAAGCAAACTTTGGCTTTAGTAAAGTGCGCCCTCTTGTGAATAATTTTGATTATTATTGTTAAACATATGTGTAATGACGAACAGAAGGTTAAATTCACCGAGCAACTTTCGACAGAAATCCAGTCTTTCATTTTATTTGGGGTTTTGAAAACCCTGCATCATTTACAGTTAATTGTATTAAAATTTTCTTATTTCATAGAATGTTTGGATTTGTACATTTAATATTTTTCAAAGAATTCTTTATTACTATTTTAAAGCCATTATACACTTGCGGAACAGAAAACAAAATTAAAGTTCACAGATTTACAAATAACTTAATTGGTTTACAGAAGGTAATGGTGAAAGACTTCTCTTGAAATATTGTTCCATGAAATGTTTTACTTTTTGAGAAAACATTACAACAGTTATCAATCCTATATATCGAGAATTACGGATTTATTTTAAACACATGTCATGACACGGCGAAGCATGCGGAAACAAGGATGGGTTTTCCCGTTATTTTCTCCCGACTCCGATGACCGATTGAGCCTAAATTTTCACAGGTTTGTTATTATTTTTATATACAAATTGCGATACACGAAGTGTGGGCCTTTGGACAATACTGTTTACCGAAAGTGTCCAATGGCTTTAAACGGGTATGTTTCCACTATGCTGTAGTTAGGCCTCGGACACTATTGGTAATTGCTAAAAATAACTTTCAAAATAAAAGCTGACTTCGTTAACAAGCAATGGAGAGCTGTTGGTAGTATACGAAATTGTGAGAAACGGGTCGTTCTGAAGTAATGCAGTTTTTGAGAAAGAAGTAATTTCCCACTAAAATGTTGACATACTTGTTTGGGCATCACAAAGCACACAGATTTGTGCAACAAGGGTGTTTTTTCTTTCAGTTATTTCTTGCAACTTCGATGAGTCAAAATGTTCACAGATTTGTTACTTTATGCAATGTTGGGATATACCAAGTGAGAATACTGCCGTCGATTTCACAAAACTCTTCCTAACTAAAGATTAATCTTAGGACAAAGGACGAGTCCAAACCCTGCACTGTAGCAGGCAGACCTTAATATCAATCCTAAGTTAGGTTAGAGTTACTCGTCCTAACTCGAGATAAAACGAGTCCTAACTCTTTGTGAAATCGACGGCTGGGCTTTGACAATATTACCAAAGGTGTCCAGTGTCCTTAACCGAATGTAAATGTTACCGACGAATCAATGCAACTGTTTCGGAGCTCCCTTGGGATGGTCCTGATATTATTAAAATAAAGGTTAAAACAATTTTGTTAATTATTTTGTTAATAATTGCAAATCTTTGCTGGCGTTTGTATTCAGAATGTTATGGGCATAGATTTGATTTAGGTTGGCCATGTACTGGTGCACGAAACAACAAACGATATGTCATTGACTTGGTCTTGTCATTAAAAAGTCAAACTTATTTTATGTTATCAAAGCCTCGTTTGTATCGTTATTTTAAGTGGTAATAAAAACAACTTGAATGTAAAAAAAGAAAAGAAAAGACGTGACAAAAATGACAATGACAATCTAATCTGAACACTATAGGAACTCTATATAAGTCATAGTTCACGAAGTAAAAACAAAACCCAAATCTATAAAATAATCAAATTCACTTCCTTTGTTTGTAAAATTACAACATACGCCATTTTGAAAAATGATGGACACAAAATAATGACTCTATGAGAATGGGTCATCTATTTGTATAGACCTGTCCATTGGCTGACTGAGTACGACAACTTAAGACTATACAATCAATAAGGACATATTTATTGAAAACGACACAGAGGAATGAAAGGGAACATAATCTTTCATATTTCGCTTATCTCATAAGCATTCTTAAAGACACTGGACACTATTGGTAATTGTCAAAGACTAGTGTTAAAGACACTGGACACTATTGGTAATTGTCAAAGACCAGTCTTCCCACTTGGTGTATCTCAACATACGCATAAAATAACAAACTTGTAAACATTTAAACTCAATCGGTCGTCGAAGTTGCGAGAAGATAACGAAAGAAAAAAACACATTAATTTTGTCGCATGAAGTTGTGTGCTTTCAGATGCTTGATTTCGAGACCTCAAATTCTAAATCTGAGGTCTCGAAATCAAGTTCGTGGAAAATTACATCTTTCTCGAAAACTGCGTCACTTCAGAGGGAGCCGTTTCTCACAATGTTTTATACTACCAACCTCTCCCCGTTACTCGTTACCAAGTAAGGTTTTAAGCTAATTATTATTTTGAGTAATGACCAATAGTGTCCAATGCCTTAAATACTTCAGCTAAATATGGAATGGTCGTCTTGACTCTTGTCTAGTAACAACCAATTTAAAAAATAGAAAATCTAGTTTTTAGAACAAAAAATTACACTAGCCCCATTTATTTTTCAACTGTTCACCGTATCACGATGCTGAAACAACGTTCTCTGCGTCTTTCGTCGGATAGTACCCCGTCATCCGATGGTAAACATTCTCGTCAGAGAAACGAACTGATTTCTTCGCGCCCAAACTTTCATTAGAACTATTCTTCAGCAGACTGCTGTTTGCTGCCGATCGTTCCATCACAGACCTCTTCATGAAACTGCCGGTAGCGTTCTGTACACCTGATCTCGCTTTACCCGATTTCCTCTGCCTATAAAGTACGGCACTCGACTTCTTCTTCTGCGCCCGCATTTCTTTCAATCGGGGAACGAGGTTGATCTTACCGGATCCACCCCCATCCCACCGCGAGCTGTTGCTGAGTGCCGTCCCCGCCTGAAGGTTCCACTGGAAACTCTGTCTCATCTGCCTTCGGAAGTGGTTGGTCTTCAACCGTCTCTGGATTTCATCCACAGTCCGGCAAGTGGTGCACGTTGCCACCAACTGACCGTGTCGACAGGTGAACGCTCCCGGGGTCTCCGCGTCGGCTCCCCCCATCGACTCGCTCGGCCGACTAGGTCCTCCGCGTTGAGCAGAGCTCATGGCATTCTTCAGAATTCCTTCCATCCTTGAAGGCAAGGTCTGCACGCTAGTGTTGACCGTGAAACCTCTGTGGTAAGATAACGTATCATCCAGTGAGATAGAACTCTGGGATAACTCGTGCATCTGGACATCAGTCTTATGATGTTGGCCGTTGGCGGCGTCTATGGTTCCAAGCGGTTCTCCGTGTGTCAATTCCCTTCTGGGAGCGTCGACCGGGAATGTTTGTGACGGCATCTTAAGTACAGTGTGCAATGACGAACAACCCCCATCTACTGACATAGAGTTTTCATGCTGAAGTTTTGAACTTTGAAAATCAAGAAAGCCCCTCTTATTCCCATGTTGGCCCCGTCCATTGGAAGCGTTACTATCCATCGCAGCTTCTTGAGTTCTCAACTCGGAGTGTGAACATTCTTGGGTAAGCCTCAAGTCCGAAGTTTGCCGAAGTCCACCTCCCCCATCTTCGGGTTCAGACGGATCGGGACTCGGTGTTTCAAACTCCATCCTTGGAATCGACACCTCTATCCTAATAACCGGTTTCTTAACTATCTGTTCGGGTGTCGGGTCTTGCACGGCAGAAATGTTTCTGGTCTCGTCAGTTATAGGTAATATCACTCTATGATCTTTCCCGAGCGCGTTGCTCTTAAAGTTTGGGTCATCGGTCCTGTAACTCATGAAACCGTCGGTAGCGTTACCTGCGGTGGTGCGTGAGGAGGCACCATCGTCCCCAGGCTTACGGCATCGCGTGTTAACAAACTCATCATCAGCACGGAGGACCACTATCCTCTTTACGTTCCCATCTTTCGTCACAATGTCCCAGAAGTCCGTTCCTTCCCCTCGCTGTTTTCCCGGCAGCGGCCGGGTTGTTGTTTTCTGGTGCAGTATTTCCGGTAGGTGCTTCTCTTCGAGAGCTTTTATCTTCTCCTCGCTCAGATTTCCGTAGAGTCTCCGCAGCTCGCCGTCGGTAGTCCGGACGGGGGAGCGTCCCTTACGGGGTGTAACATCCAGCGCTGCCTCGAGTCGAGCAGCGAAAGCCGGGTCTCTCATCAGACTGCCCCGTCGTGCGTCCTGCTCTAGGTGTGACTTCCGGACACTCCTAGCGTGCTCGGTGTACTCCAACATGGAGCTCTGGAGCCCACGTTGCTGCTCCTTGCGACGGCGTTCCATTACGGCCCGCTCGGTGCTCTGCCGGAGTATCGCCTTGGCTCTGGCCAACGAGTCGAAGGGACTCGCAGCATCATCGTTTAGCGCTGGGTAGTCCGTCATCGTCCCTCTCTCAAAAGCCCACTAAAGAAATCAAGGCATTTGTAGTTGACTCACGCACAACACCTATTAAAAACCTCTGCCCATCAATGAACTGTAATCGTTCTTAATTTGCTTGTCAGGAAGAACCTTTGCCGATGTCATGTTAAACCATCCCATAACGACAATGGGAAGTTCAGCTGTCACAAAGGACATCAACAATGTCATCCAACGTTTTGATCAGTACGGTGAAGAATGCAGCCCTCATGCCAAGTCATTGTTCATTGAGACAAAATATTGCTTCTTAAAAACTAGTTGATAAGTTTCTTCACCTGGTTCCAAGTAGAGATTCCACAACCTGAACGAAAGATACAAAAAGAAATGAATGATTTTATACAATATCCATTTTTTCCAATTGTACTGCTCCCTGTTCATGAAAGTTGTGTTTTCAATTCAGCCATCGAAAAAGGTAGGGTAGAAACATCAGGCCATTATTAACTTTTGTTTAAATTATACCATTAGGTCCCTTTGGTTGGTAAGTATTTTGAAACAGCTGATCAAATTTTCTAAAACATTATTCGACTAACTATGGAAGATGTACCGTATGTGAGCATTTACTACAATCTAGAAATGAAATGTTACTGATGTCAGACTAGAATCCAACATCGAGAAAATGGATGTCTGAAAGTAATGTGAGGCTGTTTCGAGGCATTGTTTTTTTTTTAAAAGTTATAATGTAAAGTTGTCACAATGCAGAGTTTCTCAAAACTACAAGCCTGCCATTCCAAAGCGTTGGTTTGATTGACTGCTTACGTATAGGAACTATAGGTAATGTAAAAACTAATGATTAAATGGATTGCCTTTTCAAAAAAAAAAAAAAAATTGAAACCAGGGCAGAAAAACAGAGTAAAACACACCATGTCTGTAACTTTGCATATTAATTGTCAAAATAAAAATTAATGTGACAACACGTTACCTAATGTGCGATTAGGCCTACACAACACAACCGTACTGTAAGATCAAAACAGAAAAGCAAAACTAGCAACAACTTACCGTTCAATTAAATCCATCGATCATGACGTCGTACAACTTTAGTTCGAACTTCAGGCAACTCGACTGTTTGATGTCACTTTCATAACACTTACGGCATGTTTACCAAGAGATCATAAGTGTTACTACGGATTAACAACCGTCTGCATTCAATTGTATGTCACTTTTTTAGCAATGGCAATGACTGGTTTTAACAGCTGGTTTTAACAGCAGAATAACTTTTGACCGCTTCAAAAAAAATAACAGGCCGGCATTGATCAAGGTACACTCTCCCTCTCCACGTAAACATAACATACAGGTACGAGACATGCCAAATACATGGACTATGATATCGACTTATTGATCAGAAACAACACAGGAGTTGACCCCCTATTCATCCACTGACCACTACCCATGTAATCCCTCGAATAAGCAATTGTACATGGGAGGACAGACTTAACAGTTATATGCAAATGATGGCTTAATCTTTTGAGCAATACCCCCCCCCCCCCCCCCCAGTGTGCACGAGGGACTGGCAGAAGTCACCAGTGTGTCACTCTGTCCCGTACTTTGTTGTCTGAGATTTTGTTTTCGCCATTGATCAAATCCATACTGCAAACACCTCTCCCTGGTGATGCTTGTTGTATTTATTTGGTTTTCTAAACCGGTCATCATTGTAAAAGTGAATACGGGCGAGACATTGGTTTGCTTCACTGGGAAGATCGCCCGTTTTAAAACCTAGTGTTGTAAAACAGCAGAATAATGATTTCAGATAGTTAACCTATCAGACAAACTAACAGTATGTATTGCGATACAATATAATGTTAGACATTGTTTCGTCCACACAAAAGAGCTCAACACATTTCCTAAAAAAATACTTGTTGGTTCTTCTGGCTGATGCTTTCATTTAATCTCCTCTATAGAATCGTTCATAAAGGGTTGCTAAAAGGAATGGTATATCTTTGGTAACTATTCCAAAATACTATGAATTGAAGAACGTACGCGATACGAAGCGCTGCGTTTGTTGATAACGTATAAACATTTTGAGCGACAGTTCCTTTCTGAGGAATGTGGTTTTAGAGGAATGGATTCTCAGTAACAAAAGTTCAATCTGTGAAACGTTTCTTCAAGAAACCTTTCTCAGATTTTGCTTTATAATTACGGATTATTTCTTCCTGCGTGGACAACAAAACACCGCTCCAGGTTTTCTTTGAATTCTCAAAAAACTGTAACCTTGCGAAACTAATTTCGCAGGTCAATTTTATTATACGATTTTATTTTACACTTTATGATCAAAACGATCGAGCGGTTCCCAAAACCAAGGTGTACATTGCCTTGTATGGGTGCGTTTGTTCAGCTTCCCTGGGTCGACCCCGGTGTGTGGCGTTTTCTTTTTCCAGGACGAACGTGTGCAGATAATTACCCACGTTCGTCCTAGAAAAAAACACACGCCACATACCGGGGTCGACCCAGGGAAGCTAAACGAACGCACCCAATATTGTGCCTGTGTTGTTGCTACATTCATTTGAAACGACATTGAAACATTTTTGAAGTAAGTCTATTCTCCCATTCTGTGGTACAGTAAAAATCAATACTCGGCAACGCTACTTCCGTCGCAACTAACAGTCATATCGACAAGTTACAAAGCGCCCTCAATGTCAGCAGATAATCATCACGTTATAATTCGATTTAACGAGACAGCGAGACCGTTTCATTATTATTCGGCCATGCATTGACCTACAACACACGGGTTACTCTGTCTTCCTCATCAAGCTATGCGAGCAGTATACGTGCGCATCGCGACGGAGCGAGCTAGCCTTGTAAACAAGTCGTTAAAATGTCGGCCGCGGTGATAGCGTTCCGACTCTCTCCGCGATTCCCGCGCGACACTGGCGATATTCTCGCTAGACTGGCACCCGCGAGACTACTCAATTTTCAATTAGGTTTTAAACACCACATTTATTTCCACACTTCCATGAAAAGATAACGACAATCACATGTACATGTACTACGGAGTAAAGCAAAATACATGAGTATGGGGCTGTTTTGATAAGCAGAAGCTTGTAGAAACAGCCAGACAGACAAGATTAAAACAAGCAGACATACACATGCAAACAAAAGGCTCTCTACTGATCTCGCGCTGCGCAACCTCATTTAATCATTTAATGGGGGTGGTGGGGGGGGGATTAGTATCGGCCAGCAGTTAGCGCGAGAGAGCAGTGATCTCGCGAGAGCAGTATTCTGTCGCGGTTAAACCTGAATCATTACGCCACCACGACTCGACTATATCTCACCGCAACGACTGGTCCACAAGACTAGAGCGAGCCAGTGTGTGTGTATGTTATCCCACTTTCAAGATAACATTAAAATAAAAACACAGTGACCTCCTCCAGCACGGAATGAAGTCGATCGATGCCGGGCCGTGAAAGCCACTTATGTGACAGCCTAGCTTTTTCTCGGTGTGCCGGCTCGATGATGAAGATGCGGTTTGTTACGTAAGGACCGGACCGCATCAATGATTGCCTCTCTAAGACTAAGAGCTTCTTGCGTCAATCAAATCCAAGTTGAGATAGAGAGAACATGCAGAGAGATGGGGGTTCTCATTTAGCAATCAGTGGTTAAAATCTAAGTGCTCCAGTGGTTGGCCGTAATGACTATCGAGCGCGTAGCATCTGTCCGTCCAGTTTTATCATCAGCAGCAGAGAGAGCGAGAGAGAGGGGGAGAGCCCGGCATTTGCGCGTCTGTTTAGCTTCATTTCCGCTACGCACAGTCTTAAGCCATACGCGTCGCTGGCATCATCAACAACCCATGATTCCCAAGACATATTAGAGATCTTATCATACATCTAAGGAGAAAGGGGACTGAGACATCATCTTATAAGTAAACCTGGTATTGTGTCTTCCAAGGAGGAGGAGGGTTACTGTCGAAGAGGGGGAAAAGGACAACCATCCCGGAGTGAATTTATCCGAGAGATGACGACCCAGCATCCCCTATTCACAGTGGCCGTGCTGTGCCTGACGACGGCTTGCATCTCCGGCGGTAAGGACAATGCTCACGTATATTATAATTTGTTCTTCTTCTGCAACACCCCCGTTGTCTCGCACGATCTCCCAATAATGTATATGCCATTACTATATACCTCATCGCACACACTCCATGTTTTTCCCCCACCACTCTCCTTATTATGTGCACAAAACTACATCAGCATGTACACAACCCAGTATCAATGAGAGGCATAATGACATTCATTGTGACCGTTCGTCCACACTGAAACTAGCCACTATTTACTAAGGGCATTATATTTCGCACGGCGTTCATGGGCTTTATTTTAAACCACAGCGCGGCCTACCTTTATGTTGAGAAATTAATTATGACATTTTTGAAATGGACGGCGAGTTTTCTCGACTGGCGAGGAAGCCCTTATTTATCATAATCTATACATCGTCTGGATTCGGATGCCATTTATCTTACTGAATGGGGTTATTATGTTGGCCTAAATTGCTTCATCTTCTGCATGATAATTCATGTGCAGGAACATGTGCTTAAAGACATGGACACTATTGGATTACTTAAAATAAATGTTAGCATAAAACCTTACTTGGTAACGAGTACTGGGGAGCTTAAGATAAAATATTGTGAGAAACGGCTCCCTCTGAAGTAACATAGTTTCCGAGAAGTAAGTTCCCACGACTTTGAATTCGATACATCATAATTAGATTTTGAAGTCTCGAAATCAAGCATCTGAAAGCACACAACTTCGTGTGACAAGGGTGTTTTTTCTTCCATTATTATCTCGAAACTTCGATGACCGATTGAACTCAAATTTTCACAGGTTTGTTATTTTATGCATATGTTAATAAGATACACCAAGTGAGAAGACTGGTCTTTGACAATTATCAATAGTGTCCAGTGTCTTTAAGGTACACATATCTATACAAAGAAATGCATATACGTGTGTGGAGGTCGTGTTTAGTCGTCCCAAATAAGACTGAACACCTACAAAGAATACATTCATCTACAGTTACTTCAATATACAATGATATCGTCACTTTTATTGTTTCATTGGTTGAAAGCTTTATTTGTAGATTTGTGAAGACTTGTTTGGATTGTATATGCAGTTATTTGTTGTGTTTATGCTTTTTGTGATAAGTCAGTTATTTCACATTTTATTCATGTTATCAAATTATTTCTCACGTTGCGTGGAATGACAAAATGGCAAAATTGATTAAAGTTCGCCTCGTCTGCTGCTATCATGTTTTGTCTCACTGTATTTATTTTGTGTTCGTTTTGTTTTCGTTCCATGAGATTATTAAAATGATATCTTTGAAACTTACGTGTTTATGACGATATCGAAGCATCTTCTTTAATCGACTCTATAACGGTTATTGTGAAATGCGCTATATTATAAGAATTTATTATTATTAATATTATTATTATAATCCAAAAACATGCCTATGTAATCCATCACATGCCAATACAAACAAATTTTTGTGCACAAACAGCGTCGGAATTAATTTATTATTTTCTTACTCATAATAGTAGATAGGCCCAAACATTACAGATCATAACATTCAACCAAACTTGCATAACATTCAATTCCCTTCATTTTTGTCTCCAGGCCTTCATATAAATATATTTTTTTAAAGGCCCATCAACAACTTTAACAGAGATTGAACACACCGATGTCTTTCAACACCTTTATTTTAAAACCTCTACGAATCAGATATAGAGTTGATGATTTCTGAAGATTTCGCAAAAGGTTCTGGTGCCACAAATTACCCATGTCCGTGTATACAATAAAACAACCGGGCAGTCTCGGTAGTCTTGGTAAGACATTGCTCTGGAATAGCAACGGTCGTGGGTTCAAATCCCAACCGAGTAATATGGCTGTGATATTTTTTTCTCACAGGACTCGGGAAAGTGCTGAGTATACAGTGCTAACACACATCGGTGTATGGGTAAAAACCAAACAGCACCAACAGATACGACAACCCAAACAGAAAAAATTGCAAATTGTACAGCCGGGATGAAACACTAACTCTCGACTACACAAACCACTGACGAAGGTCGGAACAAATTAATCTCAAGGACAGATGGCAGAGTGCTACCTATTTAAGAGAGGGTGGGGAGGGGGGGGGGGGGCAGGGAAAGAGTATGTCGACGAATCAGAACAGGAAGGTAAAGGTAGAGGACGAATAAATGTTTTAACCACAAGCTTCACGGTAACAGTGCATTGAGGTACCATTTTGTCATTATGAATGTTCGGTTTATAATAATTAATATCATGCATTAAACGTGGGTTCCTATATGTAATTCCGACGATTAATTTTCAGATCCAGCATGACCTTTTCTTCAAGGCAGGGTCATAGATATTTTTGTTTTGCCAACTTAATGCTCAATTATAAGCACAAAAAGACAGACACAATCAGAGGTTACCTGTGTAATATTAACCTGACAGCGTCTACCCTAAGAGAAGAAAAGAAAATGTTGGTGAACATTACCCAACCCAGATAACTACGAAGGGAATTCTTTCTCAAAACGAGTTTCTAAAGCAACCGCTGCGGTGCTTCTCACCAAGTAATTTTTTTTATGGTAATCGTTTTGTGAACATTTACCAATTATGGTATACTGTTCTAACCAGTTTACCCCATAACGTCAACATGCAAACTTAACCCGTTAATCCAGTTTAGCAGATGTCACCCGCAATTGGCTCACTGTAGCCAAGCGGTTTAAAGGGAAGCTACACCTTTGGTAATATTGTCAAAGACCAGTCTTCCCACTTCGTGTACAAGCATACAATAACAAGCCTGTGAAAATTTGAGCTAAGTTGGTCATCGAAGTTGCGAGAAAATGATGAGAAAAAAAAAGAAAAAACACTTGTTGGACGAATTTGTGTGCTTTCAGATAAGAATAAAATACTTCTGGCTAGAAGTCTTTTATGGCGAGAAATCACCTCTTTCTCAAAATCGATGCTACTTCAGAGGGAGCAATGATTTATACTATCAACAGCTCTCCAATGCTCGTTACCAAGTCAGTTTTTAAGCAGTAGTGCCACAACTACAACAGCATGAACTCAAGCGAGCCATGAGCTACCTTAGTGTCACTGTGACATGTTAAAGGAAACATTGCCTTGGATCGGTCGAGTTGGTCTTTGAAAAGCGTTTGTAACCGTTTCTTATAAAATGTATATGATTAGAAAGACATTTTTAGAAGTAGAATATAATGATCCACACAAGTATCACTCGAAGTTGCGTGGTTTGCCTTTTACATCGTCGACTAACACTGTCGGCCATTTATGGCCGTGGCCGACCGTGTAAGTTCGCACAGTAAAAGGAAACCACGCAATTTCGAGGAAAATAATTGTGTGGACCATTATATTCTACTTTTAAAATGTCTTTCTAATCATATACATTTTGTAACAAACGGTTACAAAAGCTTTTCAAAGACCAACTCGACCGATCCAGGACAACGTGTTCCTTTAATCCAAACTGTCAACCAATACATTAACTCTAAACCAAACTGTCTGAATGTGATATTCACCATAGTCATCCAATGGCAAGTTATTTAATTAAAACGCGAGGCAATTGGTTTAGATGTATTAGTTTTGTCAGTGACATTTATAAATTGAAATGGGGCCACAATATTAAGCCTGCTGAGGCACAAAGGAGGATTTTCACCTGTGTGAAACAAACACTGCGAATAAGAAGTATTGAAATCAATCGCACAACATCGGTAAACAGTATTGTCCAAATAACAAACCTGTGAAAATTTAGGCTCAATCGGTCATCGGAGTCGCGAGAAAATAACGGGAAAACCCACCCTTGTTTCCACACGTTGCGCCGTGTCATGACATGTGTTTAAAATAAATTCGTTATTCTCGAAATCGAGAATTGCTAACTGTTTTAATGTTTTCTCAAAAAGTAAAGCATTTCATGGAATAATATTTCAAGGGAAGTCTTTCACCATTACCTTCTGTAAACCCTGTTTTATTTGTAAATCTGTGAACTTTAAATTTTTGTTCTGTTCAGAAAGTGTCCAATGGCTTTAAATGTTGAATGTTTTAACGATTTGTTTTACTCCCACTCTTATAATTCAGTTTCAGATTATACAATTGTACCTGCTTAGTGTTTGACTATAGGGCCCTTGAGTATGTCAACACCATTAGGACACTGTATTCATGTTTGTATTATTATTAATATTTGGCATGGCTAACTCCAAAATATGTTCAATTGTTGTTGTATGTTCATCAATTCAAAAGCACTCAAAAATTCGCCAATATTATGTCAGACCTTCTCCAGGGCTATTTGAAAACATTTTGTGAAGTTTTTGTATTACTATTTTTATACTATTTTTTTTTTCGGGGGGGGGGGGGGCATTGTGCAAAATTTAACATTGTTGTACTTTCAAATCTGGCAATTTAGAATACATTTTCCCGATCTTCGGAAACATCTGAAACAATGTCAACGACCACACATAATTGTGGGTATAGACTTTGCCAACAATGTTAGAGATTTGATTGCCACAAGACGCTTCGATCACAGAAACATCCCACTCGAACGATTATTGTGAAACATCCAAGGTGATGCAAGGAGTGAGGTTTTTCATCAGCGAGTCATCTTAATATTGACCAAACAAAACCCTTTTTACACTGATTGAAAAAACACCTGTTTGAGCTGTAGCACAGTCCATAGTATACAATTTCACAGGCTTTGTTTCATGTCAAGGACCAAACACAGATGATTTTCCGTAAAATTCTACCTTCAAGACACTGGACACCATTGGCAATTGTCAAAGACCAGTCTTCTCACTTCGTGTATCTCAACATATGCATGAAATGAAATATCAAACCTGTGAAAATTTGAGCTCAATTGGTCGTCGAAGTTGCGAAATAATAATGAAAGAAAAAAACACCCTTGTCACACGAAGTTGTCTGCCTTCAGATGCTTTGAGTTTGAGAACTAAAATTAAAAATCTGAGGTCTCGAAATCAAATTCGTGGAAAATAACTTCTTTCTCGAAAACTACATTACATCAGACGGAGCCGTTTCTCACAATGTTTGATACTACCAACAGCTCTCCATTACTCTTAACAAAGTAAGGTATTATGCTTATAACTATTTCGAGTAATTACCAATAGTGTCAACTGCATTTAAAGGTACTGTACTCTGTTGGTAATTTATACTCAAAATTATTGTTAGCAGTGTAGAGCTGTCGATAAGTAAACAGCGCGAGAAACGGCTCCCTCTGATGAAAAAATTATAGTTATTGAGAATGAGGCAATTTCTCACTCAAATTTTAAAATAATTCAGCCCTCTTTTAGGCTTCTGGAAGCTCATTTTTTTTTAGCAACCAGGGTGTTTCGCTCTTTCATTATTCTCTTGCAAATTCGACGACAAATTGAGTCAAAATTTTCACAGATTTGTTGTTATATGCAAATGTTTGGATGCACCAAGTGGGAGTACTGCTCTTTGACAATTACCAAAGGTGTCCAGTGCCTTTAAGAAACAAAAATATCCGGATAACCATCACAAAATGAAAAATTGTCGGCCTTTACTATTTTATTTTTGGTCCGCCCTCAAAGTGTCGGCTCAGGTGTGAATTGCCCACAAGGTGATACTGAATTAAACTCCGTGTCGTGCATAATGAAGTCGATACCTGTATTCGACTCGGAAAAAGTATCGACTACAAACCGAATACAACATGTCCAACTAAAATGAATTCCGCAATAGTCGATTACGCGTGATCAGTGTATATTCGAATACATCTAGATGTACTCGATACTTGGCTGTCTTATAGTTCCGCGTCTTAAAATGGAAGGCGTTCCCCTAGGGTGTCGATATTTTCTGCTCGAGCGACTGTGACCTTTGGGTCTTAAAGGAGCAGTGGCTATTGGAGGCGTTGTAAAGAACCGGGTGAAGAACCGGGCTTCTTTAAAAGTTCCTTATCATAAACAAAATTGTTTCTTTGTCACCCGTTCAATGTCGCCCTGACGACGCTCCATGTTGAATGAAGATAGGCCTACTAAAAGTTACATTTAATAAATTGTATTTCACCGAGACTACTTTTGAGAATTAACCGCACAGCGTCCACACCAACACGAAGCCAACAAAAAGTCCAAAATGATTTTTAAAACATGATTTAATTAAGGACACTTTGTGAACTAACAGTATCCGACATATTGTGGAGTAAATCGGTCTTCTCAACAGAACCTAATCTACCCAGCAAGTAGATACACACAAGAGTAGATACACAAACCGCAAACCAGTGATACCTCACAGTGCAATGCTCAAATCCAATATTTTATACACATACTTTGCAATGTTCCTTTGCGTACAGCCATAAAGACACAACCAAAACAACAACAAAAATCCACTTTAAACTAAATGTGTTAAAACTATAATTATCATAACGTGTACACCGAAATTAGATTACAGCAAAATTCACTGGAACGTGAACACCATTTTGTTCCATCCCCGGAGTGCCACTCTAAGGGTTTTTAAACACATTAGGGTGAATGTCATTATGCGCATCATATCTCATGCAGAAACTCAGCAAGGCGGTTTGAACATTTATGCAGGGAGCAATTACAGAAAAAGGGGTTTGTCCCGGGCTCATGGTAAGGTTACACAAAATTTGCACAACAATTTTGGGAAATTTATGCGTGCAGACGACTGTAACCTTTCTCATTGTACGATTGTGACATTTACAAGTAAGTATTTGGTTACAGAATGTTCCATATTATATAAAAAAGAAGAAAAAAACACAAAAAAAACCCACATAGTGGCAGGCTTATTGTCTTTGAAAGAGAAGACACCCCCTTTTAATACACTGAAAAAATAAAAATAAATAAATAAATAAATAGCCAGGCAAGTGTCTACCGTTTTGCCATTCTGATGAATGTGAAATTTTGAGAGTATAAACCAACTTTAAGTACGATGTGGGTACTTTTTGTATCACAAAACACAATGTCCACAGATTTACATTAAACTAACTGACACCATTTGAAGATAATTATAGTAAAAATTTTCCCTGAAAATGTTACTTGCTGAAGTGCTGTAGTTTTTGAGAAATGAGTAAAACAATGTTTTTACACGCTAAAATAATTTTCGTCTCATGATCACTGAGACGAAAATTATTTTCATGACATTGTTTCAACCATTTCTCAAAAACTACAGCACCTCAGCATGTAATATTTTCAGGGAAGATTTCTACTATCATAATCTTTAAACTGTGTAAGTTTAATGTAAATCTGTGGACATTGTGTTTTTTTGTCCTACAAAAAGTACATAGACCCTTTAAATACTCATCTTTGTTTAATTAGTTTCGGAGACACACTGGTAATAAAGTGTTCATAACACATTTATTTGTATGTGCTATTTTTCCTCTGGAAAGAGTCCAATTGAGAACACAATATTTTAAACCGAATCAATTGCAACAGCTGATTTCTGATAATTATTACAATCATAATTAAATGTTATTGTACATAATTTTCACCCATTCTCCTGACGCATGAAACATAAACTACAGACCCCTCGCGTGTAATCAGACTGTATGCCCTCCTTTTATTAAGGAACACGTTGCCTTGGATCGGTCGAGTTGCCTTGGATCGGTCGAGTTGCCTTGGATCGGTCGAGTTGGTCGTTTTGAAAAGCGTTCTGTGACCGTCTGTTATAAAATGCATATGGGCAGAAAGATGTTGTAAAAGTAGAATACAATGATCTTCACAAATATGCCTCAAAATTGCGTGGTTTTCTTTTTACCCTGTCGACTAACACGGTCGGCCATTTATGTGAGTCAAGTTGACTCCCAACCGTGTTAGTTCGCGACGTACAATGAAAACCGTGCAATTTTGAGTGATACTTGTGTGGATCATTATATTCTACTTTTAAAACATCTTTCTAACCATATGCATTTCATAACAAACGGTTACAAACGCTTTTTAAAGACCAACTCGTAGACCGATCCAAGGCAACGTGTTCCTTTAAAATTAATATCTGTCAATCGATGAAACTTGACCTAAAACAATCAGGGTTCTTCAATATTAATACTGAACAATATCCCAAATCAATCTGGGGTCGTTCAAAATTAATTGAACAATTCTTTTATTGTGACTGCTGAAATGTTAATAACCCATATTATTGCGCATTCTACCTCACCGCTCGAACACATTGAACAAAACGTTCACAATCAAATCTTGAAGCTATGTACTTTGCAGACAAAACAAATCGACGCTATCTTTAAGAGAGTTTATTTTGCGCAACATGCATAAAGTTTTACAGCATGGTTCGGGCAAACATCTTAGACAAAAGGGGACATTAAAGGCGCTAGGAACAATAGTGGTAATCACTCAAAATCAATTAGAATAAACAAATTTACTTGGTAAAGAGCACATGAGAGCTGTTGGCAGTATAAAACACTGTGAGCAACGGCTCCCTCTGAAGTAAACGTAGATCTTCCTTGAGAAAGAGGGTATTTCTCACAAAAATACCTGAATCTGGGGAAGACTTCAGGCCGTGAGCCTTTCTCATTTATCTGCAAGTGCTTGTGCAACAAGTTTTTTTTCTAATTCATTATTTTCTTGCAGTTTCACTGACCAATAATTGAGCCAAAATTTTGAATGTGTTAATGTACGCATAATTGTGATGTGACACACCAAGTGAGAATACTGGTCTTTGACAGAGGTGTCCAGTGCCTTTAAACTAGAGTTGTACCCGAATGGGCCGTGGTAAATCAATTCGTTGGCGGCAATGAAGGGAAATTCAACAATAAACATTGACAGACGAGGGGAAAACAACTGTCTGTGATTTTTAATCACGTGTACGGTACCCCATCGTCAAAACACTACAGGGTGAGAGAGACATGTCCTGATATAAAGGCTGCGTGCATTCACTGGCTGTGTTAGGCTGAATTTATTTTCGGGAGAAATAGTTTGTGGAACCCAAATGGAAGGAACAAAGTGCATCGGTTTGTAGAAGAGCAAATAAACACAATTTAAAAGTATATATATATATATATCGAAGTCTTATATAGCGCACGTATCTACCAAACAAGGTACTCAAGGCGCTGAGTATATACAAACTTTCAGAAAGATAGGTTATTGCAGTGATGAATTCTGAGACCCAATTATTTAGCACCTTATAAGGGTTTACAAGGTGCTACGGCGCATTAGGCAGCCACAACCAGGAACACCGGGGCGAACCCCTACTCTTTTCGATAAGTGCACTGGGTTCTTTTACATGCGTTACACAACACATGGGACCAACGGCTTTACGTCCCATCCGAAGGACGAAGCAATGGTTAAGTGTCTTGCTCAAGGACACAGTGTCACGGCTGGGGATTCGAACCCACACTCTGCTGATCAGAAACACCAGGGTTTGAATTCGGTGCTCTTAACCGCTCGGCCACGACACTTCCACGTACTAAACAATGGGTGTTTAGCTTCCTAAAAACGCAATATTTACCCTACTCATTTCATATAAGCATAGGGATAAATATTGTTTTACTAAAATGGGCGTCATAACGAGCGACGAATGTTTTACGGAAACATAAAATGTGTTGTCACCTTAGAAATGAGAACCCCTTGGGATCAGGTACCTGCAGGTGTATCGTAAGTGGACAGGCAAGCTTTGGAGAAGTCTTGGGAAACGATTTTGAGCTGTAAATATTTTCCGAAATGGGAGTCGATGGTAACATTTCCTGACGATGACTAGAGCAAGCTAGTCGAAACGTTGAGACCAATTCAGAACTGACTCCGTGTAGTACAGTTAATGACGATCCTATAAGCTAAAGTAGTATTCCAAGTCTATTTTCTATACCATCCACCTTGGTAATAGTTAAAAGCAGGACAGTTCTTTTCAGAACTGAGAAGTCTCCCGAACCCCCGATTATCTACTCCTCGGCAGTAGAATAAAGCAAGACGGTTCTCTAAGAACAAACTTTACCTGGCAAGTAGATACACACATGGTGTTACCGCAAACGAAATACATACGTATAGTTTGTTATTGATGATAAATTTCCACATTTCATGTTTATATTTTTGTCATTACGATTTTGGTTGTTAGCCAGGCTATGGGGCAATTCATTATCCACACAAATAGACAAGAATAACTGAGTAAACAATCCAACAAGTGTTTATCCCAATGTGTTAGTCAGTAAACATTCATTTGAATATCGACGAAAGCACTGAGGAATTCGATTATCAACAAATCTAATACAGAGAAGGCATGCATATTCCATTGGATCTTATCCCTATGCCACGTTATACAAAACTAACAGTTTTCTATAAACCATGTTGGAAGACACTAATACACGGGAGGGATTGATAGCCCTGCAGCGAGGTCCACGATTTTATTGACGAGTGACATTTTACGCAGCCAAAGCGGAGTAAGTAACCGTTTCTCGTACTTCCGTCGATCGGCAAAAAGAAGAAGAAGCTAAAACACTCCCACGGAGATTCTGTTCCTCATGTTGGAAATTAAAATGGGCTGGAGGAGTATGATTCAACAGAGGGCGCTCTCAGAAGACGTTTGTGCACAGTACGTTAGCCATAATGGGGTACCGAATCTCCTGGGGACAGAATGTCGGACATTGGCTCAGTTCCTCAAAAATACGACGTTACGCTTGGAATGTCAATCAGTCATAAAGAAGGGGGAAAACACCAAAACGTCGAAAAAGGAAAATGGATATTAAAAGTTGTACGTACTTACTGGTTTCTATGGGGATTCATCTTTAGATGTCTTCAAAGCACACTTTTGGGCTGCCTTCTTGTTTCCCTTTGAGTTCCAGTATGACAGAAAAACAGAGTGCCCTTTGCGCTGTGAGGAAAGAACAATGTTCAATCATTAAAGATTAGCCCTGTTGTAGTAGGTTCACGATTTTTATTAAATACTAGATGATGTAGGCTTACGCAGCCACATCAGAATTTTTTTCGGGTATTTTCCATAAATTGAAAGTTGAAAAAAGTTGAAACAGCTTCCTGTAAATCCTGCTTCAAGTAACTCAACTTGAAGCGCCCCCCCCCAAAAAAATGGTATTTATAATACGACTAAATAAGTACAATTGTCAAGCACGAAAAACACTCGCCTTATTTCGTGTGAACAATGCTAATTTCTTGACGTCATGATTACGTAAACGATTCTCTTTGTTTTTATGTTCAGGTCATTTCTCGATGGAACCGGAGGAATTTAAGTTAGTGACCCATCTGATGAAGAATTACTACCCTCTCGTCCGGCCCGTCAAAAACCACCGAGACGTCGTCAATGTATTGATGGACATGACACTTGTGGAGATTGTCGATATGGTAAAGAACACAACATATTATTTTGGTCCATGGAAAACTTTGGAACGCTAGGTGGCGGTAGACTTATCAAGTGAATTTTTATTGTTTACGTAGGTCCTTTTCGAAACCTTGGCCTCAGCTTTAGATTCGACTCTTGCTAGCCTGGCCCTGCGGCCGTGTTTTGACAATATTACACGTGCTTTGTACAAACTTTGACTACAATTTCTTTAAAATTACCCGTGCGTAATTACGGTAAGTATTGTTAAAATGCAACTATTGATCGAAACATTGCTTTTAGTAATCGATTAATCAATGATAACTCACTAAATGGTGTATCGTGAGTAAAAAGAGATACGGAACCTAATTGTTATCAACATAAATCCGAATTGGGGAAAGAGTCACCCCGCTGAGTGTAAGAATGAAAGATGCCACCAACATGTGGTTCGAAATTTGTGGGTGTGGTCGCCCAACATTATTAATTGTGTTTGCTTGTTGTTGTTTTTCGCAGGATGAGGAAAATCAGATTATGACCATAAGCGTTTGGTTATACCAAGTAAGTAGACGTATTGTAGAAGTCTGGATGATGACTGTTTAGTTTAATGTTATAAATTTTGTTTAAAGCCAAGGCCCACATTTCGTGTATCACAACTTATATATAAAATAACAAACCTGTGAAAATTTAGGCTCAATCGGTCGTCGGAGTCGGGAGAAAATAACGGGAAAACCCATCCAATTGTTTCCGCACGTTTCGCCGTGTCATGACATGACTGTGTTTAAAATAAATTCGTAATTCTCGACATCGAGAATTACGGATTGTTTTAATGTTTTCTCATAAAGCATTTCATGGAATAATATTTCAAGAGAAGTCTTTCACCATTACCTTCTGTAAACCCTGTATATTATGTAAAAAACTTTTAATTTTTTGTCTGTACCAAAAGTGTCCAATGGCTTTAAAATAGCTCGTAAACAAACAGTATTCGGCCTGTATGCATAACTCTTGGATAGATGGTTTGGTCAGGCGAAGGGACGTTTTCGGAGGATGTTTCGAAAAGTTGGTGTATGGGCGTGAGTTAGGGAGGGACGGAGGGGGATTAGGAGGGCGTTGTGTGGTGATGGCGCAGTGTCAGATGGGAATTGTGAAATTACGCCCATCCTCACTTTTGTTTTATTTGTTGTCATGAGTTAAATATGTAAAACAAATGTGTTCCATTACAGCAATGGAGAGACGAGAACCTACAGTGGAACCCGCGTGAATTCTACAACATCTCGGAGGTGACTGTTCCATCCAATGAGATATGGAAACCGGATATCGTGCTATACAACAAGTAAGTAGACACTTGTATCTCTTAGTTAAATTTCAAACCAGAAGTTTACGAAAAGGGTGACTTTCAGAATCGCCATAATTCGGCAGCAGACGCAAGTTAACTTCAAAGTTCTTGACAAAATGAACAAAAGCTCTAAAAACTGTGAAATATATTCTCGGCTCGTGTATGTTAGAGTTACCAGTCTGTAAACAAGTTTAACATGTAGTGAGAGAATGTAACAAGTTTACACAATGTAGTTGACGTTCTTTTTGAGCCATAATTATAGCTTACAAATGTAGGGCTATTTACTTGCCAATGACAATGACAACGAACGACACCTAGAACGACAACGACAACGACAACGACAACGACAAAGACAACGACAATGACAATGACAATGACAACGACAACGACAACGACAGAACCAAAACTTTAGCAACAGAATGACTTTTGAGAATAGTGCACTAATTCACAGAAAACCTCTTAAAGTGTTTGATGCTTTACATGTTAAATTTTTGTAAAAGTAGACATAAACGAGGATTTAATTGGTCCAACAATCAGTTCTTCAATATTCCTTGTTCCTCCTCATTTTTTTTCCCGACAGTGCAAATGACAACTTAGAGGGCGGTATCCGGCAGACTCGCGCCCTCATTGACTCAGAGGGTTTAGTCACGTGGCGAGCCCCGGCCATCTTGATGAGCGCCTGCAAGATGAATCCGCTGTTCTTCCCGTTCGATATACAGAACTGCACGCTCAAGTTCGGCTCGTGGACGTTCAACGGTTACCAGCTGAACCTACAGCTCAACGTCACAGAAGCAGACACGTCCAGGTTCACGGGTAATGGGGAATGGGATTTGATTGGTGAGTGTGAAACATGCGTGCGCATAAATAGCAAATAGGGAGGGTAGGGGGGGGGGACCGCCCTCATCAGATTTAAAAAACAAAGATCGTAACACCTAACAATAAAACATGGCTCGGCGATCCAGCCGAAGTCGTAGCCATAATATCTGCCGACTCGGCAACGACTTTACTGCTTGGCTCCGGTAACGATTAATATAAACTCTTAATGGTTAGGTCCCGATCTTTTGACCATGTGATCGATCAAATATTGACCATACAGAGGGCGCTGTGGACATGTTAGGGTAAACAAGTCAACTACACTTGTCCCCTGTCGTTATCCATTTAGAATAAAGTCACGCTGTAAAGTTGGTCTAAACTCTGAAATCGATAGTTCAAACTGCAGCTGCACACTCCTTGCACACGCTGTGTGCTTTAAAGACAGTAGACACTATTGGTAACTGTCAAAGATCAGTCTTCTCACTTGGTGTATCTCACCATATGCATGAAATAACAAACCTGTGAAAATTTGAGCTCAATTGGCCGTCGAAGTTGCGAGATAATATTGAAAGAAAAAAACACCCTTGTCACACGAAGTTGTGTGCGTTTAGATGGTTGATTTCGAGACCTCAAGTTCTAAACTTGAGGTCTCGAAATCAAATTCGTGGAAAATTACTTCTTTCTCGAAAACTACTCCACTTCAGAGGGAGCCGTTTCTCACAATGTTTTATACTACCAACCTCTTTTGATTACTCGTTACCAAGTAAGGTTTTATGCTAATAATTATTTTGACTAATTACCAATAGTGTCCACTGCCTTTAAACAATTTCTTTACTAACGTAATTAAAGGGTTTCCTTCCTTTTTGAACAGTATCAGGTGTTTGGCCATGGCATGAATCCCTACTCACTGTGAGTGAAACTTAATGTCATGTTTTGTTTTCTTTAGGAATTTCAGATTCACAAAACTCAGTCTGAGATTGAAGCCCGTTTTTGAAATTTTTTTTTTACTAATCTGTTCAGCTTTTATCACAATTGAGTCATATATTCTTCCATACAGAAATGCCAGCATCCCGAGAAGTTACCTTCCAGCCCTGCTGCGCCGAACCGTACCCAGTCATCCACTTCCACGTGATACTGGAGCGTCGCTCACTGTTCTATATGCTCAACCTCGTTCTTCCTTGCGTCCTCATCTCGTCGATCGTTCTCCTGGGATTCTTCCTGCCATCCGACGCTGGAGAGAAGATCACTCTGACCATCACCATTCTACTCTCATTGACCGTGTTCCTCCTGCTTGTTGCTGAAACCATTCCACCTACGTCCGAGGTTGTGCCTCTAATTGGTAAGTGTTAAACGTGGTGTTCTTGGTTCTTGGCTGAAAAGCTCAAAACAAACTTATCCATGGCGATGAGAGGATAAACGCTGTGCAGTTGCGAGGTGATCAAGGTCATAGTAGATAAGATAGAATAATACAGACGGTAATGGGTGCCTATGTAAGAAACTGCCCCACTGCCGGTAGAGCCACGGTTTTTTTTTTTTTTTTTTTTTTTTTTTTTTTTGGGGGGGGGGGGGGGTATACCATGCCTCGTATAGGGCAGGGGGGGGGTATCATCCCCCAATGTTTCCTCCCTATGTCGCAACAAATTTTCCTCGGTTATAGAAGTGCCGCCCTGAAGAAACCAAGAGATTCTAAGCATGCAATAAAGATACAGTCGAGGGGTTGGGTGGGGGGGGATACACATTGCCCCATGTCGAGTATCGTATTGATATCACACAGTTATGGTCGCTGGTCAACAAATATGACAACGTTGTTAATAACAAATGTTTATTCAAACTTCAAAAAGCAGTTACATGGAAATGTTCACATCAGGTTTTCCCTGCTTTTTGCAGACGATAACTCTTCCAAATTCACAAACACTGCATACAAGTTTGTACAAACCAGTCCTTAAAACAGGTGTGGTTTACAAGTTTTTTAGCTGCGGAAGGTTTGGCAGAAAGGCACAAAATAAGTTCTCGCGAACGTCTTTGGGCACTAACTGCGAATTGATTTGAGTTTGTTTTGAACCTTTTCCCGTTTATACAGGTCAGTTTTACGCCGCCATTATTATTCTGGTTGGTGTCTGCGCGGCTCTTACAGTCGTGGTGCTCAGCATCCACCACCGGGGGGACAGCACGCATGTACCCCGGTGGGCCCACCGTCTCATTCTGGTCAAACTAGCCAAGATCCTCCGAGTCCGCAGCCAGATCTCCCAGTCCTCCATGGAGTTAGAGATGCACAGTCCCTCCGAGACGGACTTCGCCAACATGTCGTCGCGAGGGGGCGTCCTCAACCCTATCTTCGAAGGCGACGACGGCATCGAGGAGCAGCACGCCGAGGACGACAGAGGGAGCCCTGTACGAATGTCGTCGGACAACAAGGCTGACAGATCAAAGGAAAGACTGTACACGGCGGGCGATTCGGTGATCGAGCAATACATGACGTCTATTTCTAAGAACGTTGGTTATCTGGTGAGGCGGGGACGCGACGAGGATAAGAGCCAACAGATCTCCACCGAGTGGCAGGAGGTGGCAATGGTACTGGATCGTCTCTTCCTGGTCATATTTTCAATGCTTATTTCAGTCGTAGTCGTCACTATTCTACTTATGTCCTCCATGAGAGTGTCCATCTTGTGACGGGACTGAAGAATTCTTCTGCATTTGTTTGTAATACTATAATTTCTTCCTCATTATATACGTTCTTATACAGTAATACTGCAACCTTTAAATTGCTTAAAGACACTGGACACTGTTGGTAATTGTCAAAGACTAGTTTTCACAGTTGGTGTATCTCAATATATGCATAACATAACAAACCTGTTAAAATTTGAGCTCAATCGGTCGTCGAAGTTGCGAGATATTAATGGAAGAAAAAACACCCTTGTCGCACGAAGTTGTGTGCTTTCAGATGCTTGATTTCGAGACCTCACATTCTAAATCTGAGGTCTCGATTTTAAATTCGTGGAAAATTACTTCTTTCTACTTCTTAAGCTACGTTACTTCAGAGGGAGCTGTTTCTCACAATGTTATATCCTATCATCCTCTCCCCATTACCCGTTACCAAGTAAGGTTTTATGCTAATAATTATTTTGAGTATTTACCAATAATGTCCACTGCCTTTAACTTTGTTTTTCTTTTATAGTGGACGATTCTTATATTTGTAAAAAGGTCCGTTGCTTTTAATGTCAGGCTGCTGTAATAAACTAATTCTTTGTGTATATCTGTTTTTATAATAAATTAATAAGATTTATTGAGGCAGGTCCTCATTTCAAAATGCTTACGTGTCTTGCCAACTACAATAAGACAAACCAATGAATACGCGTAGATTATGCGGTGACTTTGAACATAAAACACACAAAGCAATACTGAGATAGCTTATTTTACACAATTTCTGTACTGCCGTTGTCATTCATTATCTCTGTTTCTATAATAATAGTGGCTTCTTTGTAGCGATGTTATCCGTCACTCTGTGACGATCAAGGCGCTTTAACATTCAGAGTTTGTCTTAAAGGTATGTGGGACAACGTTTGAAGTATGAGACCTACTCCTTTTACATTGCACCATGTAATGTTTTACAAGTGCGGTGGCGCAACATGCTGCCAATCAAACCAGGAACACCGGGGCGAACCCCTTCTGTTTTCGATAAGTACACTGGGTTATTTTACGTGCGTTGGCACGGCACACAGAACCAACGGCGTTACGTCCCATCCGAAGGGCGAAGCATTATGGTAATAAGTATCTTGATTTCGGGACACTGGTGTCACGACTGGGAATCGAACCCACACTCTGCTGATCAGAAACACCAGAGCTGGAGTTCAATCTCTTGAACCATTTAGCGTCGACACGACCTCTGAAAGCACCGACCTCTGAAAGCACCGACCTCTGAAAGCACCGACCTCAGGTGTATGCTTTCTTCGGGTGTCAGCAAAACTAGTTTTGTCAAGAAATGTATCTTAAAATCACATTCAACTATCATTTTCATTTCGTACACGTACGTACACCGTAACACTGTGTTTAGAGTTTGAACACATGTTGTATCCATTAATTAAACATGTTTAAAGGCTAAACATGTGAACAAAGAGGGTATAAAACTTACACTTAGATGTGTGTAAAACCAAACACTATTTTTAGAGTGTACACACAAAGTTTGGACTTATCGTAATAGTACACAAATGTAAGGTTTTTTAATAATATGGCGGTACGTGTATACGCTTTAATACACTGACATGCGAATGTGGTAAGGTCCCAAAACACAATAAGTGGAACAATAATGTGGAATTGTTTTGAACTTGTGAACTTCAAAACCTGCCTCATCAAGTAATACATCGACAATCTTACGACTAATTTTAGCTGTCAATCATAAGGGCGTTGGAAACATAGAAGTTACATAATTTGAGATATTGTTATATTTACACAAAAAGGCTCTTCATTCAACATTCACCTGTTAACAATTTAAGACCGGGTAAACACAATTCAAAGGAAACATTAGCATCTTATGTTGCAGTGTAAATAATATTAGACTTAATAAATTGAAACACAATAGCCCGTTGTGCTCGTATGAATAACATGAATGTTTAAACTTTGTGACCCAATCTGGAACCATTTTCACCTAAACGACTGAAGAAAACAACATGTTATAACCATAAATGTATTGTGATTAAGGGATGTAAAGTGTAGTGACTCGTTATTTCACGGCCGTTTAGAACCGGCAACACGTTATCATTTTCCTTCACACACACAGCGCGGCCAACTCACCAACAGCGCATCGTCCGTGACAAGAAACGTCTTGCACCAAGACTAGCATGGAGTATCCGCTCATAACCGGTCATACACACTGGTCATTATCAAAGGTTTAAACATCCCATGTGACGCGCTCTCCACCAATAGGAATAGCGAAACTGTCTGAGGTTTTTATGAATCTAACTACATATCAGTGCGAGTTTGGTGTATGAGACATACGTAATTTACAGAGCATATTTAGAACGTACTCGCATACCATGTACGATTAGTCCCAGCAAGAATTAAATATTTAAATGAATATCAAACTTACGGAAAACCCCAAATAAAAATAATTACAAATTTCTCAAAACATTCTGTGTATAAGATCGAGATTTTATCAATTATGGTTATTAATGTGTGTCATTTTCCAACTTAAAAAATAATTTTGAGAACAGTTATATAGTCTAAAGTAAAGTTTGGATCGTAACGATTTTGATGTTTTCATTTATCTTGAATATTTATTAACTCAAAATTAATTATAGTGTTATTAAGTGTTATTTGGTTGGATACGCATAATGTGTTTTGTAAAGCTATATATAACTATTAAGTATAGTTGTTATATAAAAAATGCGGAATTTTTGTTTGGTGTGTAAAATATTCAACTATCTTTTTATTGTCTTTGTGAATGAAATCAATTGTATGTGAAATAAAAATTTATGTGAATAAAATAAAAATGTAAAGACACAACGTTCTTATTAATGGCGTTAAGAACAATAATTTGATTGTGCCGTTGCCTAGGGAATCTGTCCTCCGGGGATTCCCCCGCCCCTCATTTCAAAAGAGGGCGCTGTCAGGAGAAGTTTGTTCATAGTTCGCCGTATGGGAAACAGAATCTCTTGGGGACAGCATCCTGGAGATTCTGTCCACCGTTCGGAATTTACATGGACTTGGATTCAAAAGAGGGCGCTATGCAGACGAAATTTGTACACAGTTCGCCGCATTGGAAGAGGGAGGGGGAGGAGTCGAATTATAGGGGTACTAAATCCCTTCCAAACCTCGGTTTCTTTGAGTGATTTATTGTGGGTATGTGTATGTTGTTTCTTTTAAAGTTTTTATTTTCTCAATGAGCTACGGTGTTAAGATTATAGGTTCACTTTTAAAGTTTTTATTTTCTCAATGAGCTACGGTGTTAAGATTATAGGTTTCCTTTTTGCAAACAAGCTGCTATGAGTCGTTCTCACACATCAGTTCTTTTAAAAATGGTATTTCTGAAGTGTCCATATGTACAAATACAAATTAATTGTTTCGTGGTATTTTCCGATGTGTAAGATGGTGCTCACCATTTATTACGGTTGGCACGACCATACGTAGTGGTGGCGCTTGACTGGATGGAAACACTTCGTCACGATGTATTCTGCTTAGCTGTGGTTCTAATGCATTGCACATTGTAGATTTTTTGACAAACAATATCATTATGATTCTTTACATCATACAAACATATGCATACAACAACACTCTGTGCAATTTTGACTCAATTAGTAACCGCAGTTGCAGGAGAATAATGACAGAAAAAAAAACACAGCTCCCCATTGCTCGTTTATCAAGTTAGTTGTTGTGCTAACAGTTATTTTGAGTAATTACCAATAGTGTCTAGTGCCTTTAATACAGACCATGTCCCCCGCCCTTGATCTGTATTCGCCTTTATTATGAAATCTGCCTTAAATACAGTGGACACTATTGGTAAATGTCAAAGACTAGTCTCCACAGTTGGTGAAGTCTTCACAGTCTCAACATAAAAATGCATAAAATATCAAACCTGTGAAAAGTTTAGCTCAACTTGTCGTTGAAGTTGCGAGATATTAATGAAAACAAAAGAAGAAAAAACACACCTTTCTCTCGCACCATGGTCACACGAAGTTGTGTGCTTTCAGATGCTTGATTTCGAGACCTCAAATTCTAAATCTAAGGTCTCGAAATCAAAATCGTGGAAAATAACTTCTTTCTCGAAAACTACGTCACCTCAGAGGGAGCTGTTTCTCACAATGTTTTATATTATAACACCCCTTACCAATACTCTGCCGTTTCATTGGGTTATCCCCGGAGAGCGTTCTATTTTCCCGAGGCGAAGCCGAGGGAAAATAGAACGCTCCGGGGATCACCTCGGGAGTCAAAGTTTTAACCATAACACTCGAAGCAGTCAATATTTGTACACTATCAACCTCTCCCCATTACTCGTAATCAAGAAAGGTTTTATGATAATAATTATTTTGAGTAGTTACCAATAGTATCCACTGCCTTTAAACCCACAGGCCAGCTGTACTTCTAAAACATAATCTACATTGTTAGCCGACGCGTGGGGGCGCTCCATCAAAAGCCCGCCCCAAAATAAAAAGCATCAGTTTCCAGTAGTATTAATAATTTCAACCGGGGCTGCGAGAGAATGATATTAGGTTCGTAGCCGGCGGCTGAAAAATAGTGTACATGTAACCGCTTGTGGCAGATTGGACCTCCGCGGTGTCCTGTCAACTTGTATCTAGGACCCGCTGGTTTGGTATGTTACGCAGATGGGCTCTTTGGTTCAGCTTTTACAAAACCAAAATGAAGTTATGTATTTTTCGGGTAATGCATTTCAAAAAAAAAAAAAAAAAAAAAGGAACAAAAAAAAGCAATTTGTGGAGGCAAATTGGGGATAGTCGAAACGCATTAGGAGTGTTTCTTGAGGGCCCTTCACACTGTTTTTTGTTTTATAACAACGGACTGATGACTATGGAAAGCTATATTTGGGTATATTAACCATGACTGCTGGTAGATAGATATAGAGACGGTGTATATGTTTTTGAGAGAATGCATTGGGGCAAGTTTGGGGACACGATCTGGCACTTGGGGGCAGGACTGGGATTCCTCGCGACTTTGTCGGCACTCTATGCTGCGTGTCAATTGTATTTACTCTGTAAATTTGTTGGCAAAATAGATTTAGGCACGCATTCTTTATTGGAATTAAAAACAAACGGGGGAATTAATGGAGCGATGCTTGGCCCGGTGGGTGGGCCTGCCGTTGGGGGACTCACAGTCACACGGCGTGTATAAGAATATGATTTAATGATTTGTGTATAGCTTGATAAGGCCATATACAATTAAAAACGTGTTTGGCGTCCCCGACCGCTTCCCTTTAAAGATAATAAAAATAAGCAGGATTTAGACAGAGCCAAACTTCAAACCAGTTGCTGAGCGCTTTACACTATTAAAAGAGTCAAAAACATCGGCTGCTAAGTTATATAAGACAACTAGCACATCAAAATATACTTTTAAAAAGCACTGGAAGCTCGACCATCAGTGTTTAAATATCCACAAAGGTGGCAAACAAAGCGGCATATTGTGTTATTAATGACAAAAATCACAGACAAGTTCTTTAGTTTCAATCAGAGAAGTATTTACAGAATATCACTGATAAAAACACAGGTCTTAAGATTTTTTCAAGGAAAAGGGATATATTCTTATGATCTCAGAAAGCAAAACAGTTTAAAGGCAGTGGACACTATTGGTAATTACTCCAAATGTGTGTTAGCATAGAACCTTACTTGGTAACGAGTAATGGGGAAAGGTTGATAGTTTAAAACATTGTGAGAAACGGCTCCCTCTGAAGAGCCGTAGTTTTCGAAAAAGAAGTAATTTTCCACGAATTTGATTTCGAGACCTCAGATTTAGAATTTGAGGTCTCGAAATCAAGCATCTGAAAACACACAACATCGTGTGACAATGGTGTTTTTTCTTAGATTATTATCTCGCAACTTCGATGACTGATTGAGCTCAAATTTTCACAGGTTTGTTATTTCATGCATATGTTGAGATACAGCAAGTGGGAAGACTGGTCTTTGACAGTTACCAAGAGTGTCCAGTGTCTTTAAAAAAATAGCTCAGCCGTTTGTCTGTTGTGTCGGGCAGCCATTTAAAAAGAAAGAACACAAAAAACATTTATCCTTATTTCAAAAAGGAAGGACGATAAACATGTAATAATTTTGGTTTGGTTTTGTTGTAGTCCGTGATGAACTAGCGATTATGAAGTGACGTGGTGTTCATAATATCTCATTTCAAAAACTGTATCTGGAGTCAGGATCTTATGCAAACAACTGAGTTATTTTGAATAGAAATTCCAGTCGGGTCCCTATAGTGCGGTCTGGTGTGAGATTTAACTGTAGCCCGCAGTTATCACTAGACCTGCTCGGGACTACATTTTTATTTCTGTACACCAACCATTTCCACTGTCTTTAGAGCGTTTCCGAAAGGGGATTTTTTGTATTATTCTAAATCGATTTAAAAAGTAGGGAATCCTTTAAAAAAGAAATCGGGAATGTTTTTGAGAACGACAATTCTTTACTACAGAGAGCAAAAATAGCATTCGGGATACTGTCGATTATTACAGACTGAGGGATAGCAGAATGGCTATAGTGGATAGCGCCCTCTGCTTGCGATCAGTTGTGGACTATGGTCACTGGGGGTAGGCCTACTAACATCAACAACACACGAAATTCTATACATAAAAAAATGCTTTTAAAAAAATGGGACTGTCATCTTCTATAACCAAACAAAGCTTGCGACTTGTCTTATGAAATGTATACTAAAATCGGCAAATAATACGAACAACAAGGCATTGCAACTAAAGACATAATACTGTGGAAACACGCGCAGCAACAACAAAAAAAACTCGAAAATGGAAATAATATTCACCGGGGACACAACAAGATGCAGTGGTAAATTTAAGAAAACGTCACAGTAAAATTGGAAAGAAAACACGAACGTCTAGCGTTATAGATGGACCAGAATAGCAGATTGGCAACCAACAACATTGAGGAGGAAACGGGACAAGCAGAGAAAGAGGTGGATGGACAACATCATCCTACCCGGGTACGACATGAGGGAAATGGCGAGCTCATTGAGAGGGCTACATCCCACTGGATGAGCTCGACATGACAACTGCGGGAAATTGGGGATTAACCTCTTCTCTTTCACGATAAGTGTTGTGGGTTCTTTTACAAAACAGTAATAATAATAACCAATTGCGCTTTACATTAGTGCCCTGGACATAGGACCAATAACATCCCTTTTGATGTTTCTCAGCTCCCTTGGGAGTATACAATTTGGGCAACAGTTTATATCGCTCCAAATACTTTTTCATTCACAATATCAAATTCTACCCTCGCAGGTACCCATTTATACCCCTGGGTGAAGAGAAGCAATTATAGTAAAGTATCTTGCTCAAGGACACTCGTGTCACGACCGGGATTCGAACCCACACTCCGGTAAATCAGCACCAGAACTGACCTATAAAGGTTTTATAATGTCCCATCCGAAGGATAAACAGTTATGGTATATAATCATCTTGCACAAGGACAAAAATGTCAAGACCGGGACTCGGACCCCCAATCTGCTGATCACAAACACCAGAGCTTGAGCCAGCCTGCTATCCATTTCGAAAGTTTCTGTAAACTGATACATTATGGACATTTCGCACTGACATTGGCTTAAACCGTGAAAGATAGACACGAAGCATTATGTTGAATTGAATTATTAGCACAAAACCTTACTTGGTAATGAGTAATGGGGAGCTGTTGATGGGATAAAACAGTGTGAGAAACGGCTCCCTCTGAAGTGACGTAGTTTTCGAGAAAGAAGTAATTTTCCACGAATTTGATTTCGAGCCCTCATCAAGCATCTGAAAGCATACAACTTCGTGTGACAAGGGTGCCTTTTCTTTCATTATTATCTCGCAACTTCGACGACCAAATGAGCTCAAATTTTCCCAGGTTTGTTATTTTATGCATATGTTGCGATTACACAAAGTGGGAAGACTGGTCTTTGACAATTACCAATAGTGTCCAGTGTCTTTAAGTTTGACATCAGAAGATAATCTTTCTAAATTGTGAGTTCACGGCAAACCCACCACTCATGCAAGTATAAACGTTGTTCATCGTACCGAATGTTGACCAGTGTAGTGATTAAAAAAGCCATTGGAAGTACAATGTCACTCTTTTTATTAATCTTTCTGAGTTGTGAGTTAACGACACACCCACCCCACAGAGTATCAACATTGATCATCATAATGAAACTGAATGTAAAAACTTCCCCATGGGAATAGAATAGTGTCTTGCCTACCAGAAAGGCTCTGTAAAGTACGAGGTCCCGCATTTTGTTAAAAGAGGTTGCATCCTACTATGTTTGATTACTTCTATGTTAAATTTGACATAGAGAACTCTTTCTGAGTTGTGAGTTAACGACACACCCCTTCCTACAAAGTACCAACATTGATCATCATATGACACTGAATGTAAAAACTTCCCCATTGGAAGAGTGTAGTGTCTTGCATACCAGAAAGGCTCTGTAAAGTACGAGGCCCTATTTGTAAAAAGAGGTTGCATCCTATATAGCAATTCGAAATGTTTGATTACTTCTATGTTAAATTTGACATATAGAACTCTTTCTGAGTTGTGAGTTAACGACACACCCGCCCCACAAGTAAGTGAACATTGATCATCATATGACACTGAATGTAAAAACTTCCCCATGGGGATAGTGTAGTGTCTTGCCTACCAGAAAGGTTCGTAAAGTACAAGTCCCCTCTTTGTAATCAAGAGGCTTCAAGCTCTATAACAATTCAGGATGTTTGATTACTGCTTTTATTAGAAGATAATCTTTCTAAGTTGTGAGTTCACGGCACACCCACCCAACATGTAAATACCAACAGTGTTCATCAGACCCACTATGTTATATAGAAAGAACTGGAGAAAATTTTGCACATGGACTGTGTCCTCATATATACGGGTGTTTAGTTGCATTCAGCTGCGGGGAGTTCACGCCTCGTACGCTTCTATCGTAATTCCCTCAATTTGACCGGGGAATCATGTGCCTCAGATGAGGTCTCTAAGATGCCCCCGGGAGTAGCGAGGGACCCGACCCATCCAGTTGGAAGGGAGACCCACCAGCCACAAGAAACTACACTCGGTGTCGCTTACAGTACACAAAATCATCATCAGCATTGTTATTTGCCGAATTGTGCGGCTTCGCTTTGAGGGCGCCGCAAACAGAATGTTGAGTTTAGTTTGCAACATAAACATGGCGGCAAGAGGGAGAACTGAGGGAGCTCCCCAACGTCGGATTTTATCACTTACTTTAGCCTCACCTGGCTACAAATTACCATCCAGTTTGCAACTAAAACAAGGTATTCTGGTATGTGGCAAAGTGCACTGGGGATATTTTTTGTTAACATTTTGTTCTGGGGTTGGTTTTGCCAATTGTTACTCTGCGGCAAATTTAATTGTACGAATTACTACTACAGCTTGTCCAAACAAGACATCTCGCCGTGGTAACGAAGTCTGTTAGAGTCGGCCTCTGTTGGGATAATACGCTTCACAGTTGAAGTTTGCGAGTCCTTCTCTCTCATGGAAAAAAATCCACCAACATAACACACAATCAAATAACTTGCCATGGCATTTTTTATTAACTCGTCGTCAACAGCCTCCATGTAACTCGATCCCAGAGAACTGCACGGGTCGTTTTTGAAAAATCAAAAGAAGTTTAGCAACAGTAAATTCGTTCCAATATAATTCTCAATATTGTTTCGTCAACATGTTTGTTTGCACAAGGCATCGGCTCGTCTCATCCCGGAGAGGGTGACCGCTGCGTTTGAGACCGGAGAGGACAGCACCGTAAAGCGGAGCGGGTTTCGGGGTGGCCGCGCCCCGCCGTGAGTCAGCTGCAACGCCGCGGTTTCGCCTGGACCCGTCAACACAGCACTGTGCAAACAAATGACAAATTGGTACATCAAAATTTAATAGACCACTCCGTCGCTGCCAATCGCCGTTTGATTGGAACTTCTTATACCGGCTTGAACTCGAACTTCACCGGCTCCTTGTGAAAATAGAAGGTGACGGTTGGTATGCCAAGGAGTACCCTGGCCTTAAAGTAAGCAAAACCCTGGACTCTGTGACTACCCAGGCAGCGACGTGCAAACTACGGCCGATTGGGGTGATTCAATTAGCATTGTGACAAAGTATAGCCCAGTGTGTGGCCGATAAGGTCATCCTAGTAACAGTGCAGGTTTGGTGAGACAAGAGTTAAGAAACCCTACGTAGAGCAGTTTGACATGTTAGGGTGGTCGGGGGCCAGGCTGTATGTGTTTGAATAAATGTCTCGACCTTTTTTTTAAATAAATGCAAAGACGACGACTGTTTGAGGGAACATTTGAAGAACGTTTGGCGGCTTATAGTTAATTTGCATTGTCTATAATCAAATATTCGTCCAAGTGATGCTTTGTTTAAGGGTTTGGGTAACTTTTGTAGGACACAAAACACATTATCCACAGAGTTACAGTAAACTTACACGATTTGAAGATAACGATGGTATAGTAGAAAGCTTCCCTATTTGCTGAGGTGCTGTATTTTTGTAGAAATGAGTAAATCAATGTCACGAAAATGATGTTCGTCTCAGGAGACGAACATTATTTTAGCATGTATTTTTACAACGTATTACCAGAACTGGCAATACGCGACTATCCTGAAAACATCGTTTTGCGATTTTCATATTTTTCTCTCAAAAACTTGACGACTAATGAAGCTGAAACTTCTACAAGTAAACAATATTACATGTACATCAACATTCACAGTGAGTAGGGATTCATGTCATGGCCAAAAACATAAGGCATCAAAACCCTTAAATCATTTAGCGTTTGAAGGAATGGACTCTACTTTTCAAGTTCTCGTGGCTTTGGCTTGATTTTGTCACTTTCTATTACCACGGAGGTAGCAATATTTCTCCCAGTTCTTCACTTTATACGGAAGCCATAAAGCAACACCAACTAGGCCGTTTTCAACTCAATATCATCCGTACCCCCGCCCCGCCCCCACGCCCCGAAAACACGCATTGGCTTGTACTCTTTTCTTTATCCATGATAAATGATAACTGAAATCGTGAATTGTGTAAACCAGATACAGCAAATCCGGGGACGTGTTCTAGAGTGAGAACTTGGCCAAATAAAGTAAATAAATAAATAAAGTGTCCACGTTACTTGCAAGAGCTTGGAATTGTGGAGGGTCACGAGAATGTTCACTTTAAGCCTCCGTACACAACATGCAACATCCCTGATAACCAAAATATGATTCTGAATTTAGTTGCTCCATGATTAACATTCGTATGATGCGATGATGAATTGTAGAAATACTCCCAACAATTATCGAGATAAGACTGAGGCTTGGGAAGAGTCAAAACTACAGTTCCTATATAATCACATTCTTTAAAGGCACTGGACATCTTTGTTAATTGTCAAAGACCAGTTTTCTCACTTGGTGTATCCCATAATATATAACAAACCTGTGAAAATTTGGGCTCAATCGGTCATCGAAGTTAATACGAGAAAATGATGAAAGAAACACCCTTGTTGGACGAATTTGTGTGCTTTCAGATAGGAATAAAAGACTTCTACCTAGAAGTCTTTTATTATTTTAGTGAGAAATTACCCTTTTCTCAAAAACTACGTTACTTCAGAGGGAGTCGTTTATGCACACAGATTTAAAATGTTGCTCATGTTGCACGATTGTTACGGGCCCATTAGTACATTCTTTTATAGATACATTGTTCAAATAGTACCGAAACATACCAATAATAGCCAATGCAGTTGATGAAAGGTGTCTGCACTATTTTTACGACGAGCCATATGGGTGGCTTCGCTCACTGGACATCAAATCTCTTACAATCTGGTCCATTTATTGTGTTGTGGCTAGGTGTGGCTTAAGGTTAATGAGGTACAAAAGAACAATGAGTCACTGAAAACCCACGAATCTACCACCAGCTGCTTAAGCTAACACCCGAGTCACCGTTTCGCAGTGGGGAAGTTCACTGTCGGGGCTTTATCGAGCGTGAATTTTTTACTCAGGGTTTCGTGAAGAGAGGACAAAAAACTTATTCAAGTTCCCAGCCATCGTCCCTCTTTCCAGTGAGTTTGACAGCAACAAACAGCTCACAGGAAGGGGGGATTGATTCGAGCGCGGTTAAATAGCTGTAAAACCCAACCGAATAGGGGGCGGATTGTTGGTTTACCGCCGTTGCAGAGAGTGCCCCACTCTCGAACGATGCCGTGCCACGCGCGTGGGGACCGGGGTAAATGGTAGCTCTTTGAGCACCAGTGCTGGAGTTCCTAATCGTACCCATCGTGGTCAGAAGTGCGTGGAATTAGACAAGATTCATGATTTGACGAGCACCGCTGATGTAGAAAATTCATAACAGAGAGGGGGGAGTGAGCTGCGTATTCAGGCGATAAAATGACACGATTTGGCCAAATTGGAATTTTCTTTTTTTGTAAAGGGCTGTTTTTTGGGGGGAAGAGGGTGATCTTATTTTTTGGCAGTTTTATAAAAATGCAGGTGTCCTCTTCGATATTTGGGTTTTGCAATGAAAGCACAGTGAACTTAAATAGGTCATGCTGTTCAACCCGAAATGCGTTTTATGATCCAGACTGAACTTAAAGTGAAAGCAGCTGAGTTGAAGTTCGTTTAATATCGCGATTTTGTGATAGTTTACAAGACCCAACCGAGGAAATTTGTTCACGATAAAGGCCTTGCCCTTTCTTTAAGAAGTGTCAAGGGTGTCGATTCAATCTGCTTAAAACATGCCAAATGAACACGGATAATGAGAAAATGAACACCAACTTTTATTAATTTGGAAACGTTTTTTTTAACCCCCCCCCAAAAAAAAAGAAGAAATTAATAAAAAATGTACAATGCCAGCAGTGTCGTTTACTTGTAATATAAATTATTAACTGCACAAATTTGCAGGATGGTTGTTGTAACATGCTTATACCAAATAAGGAATCAACATAAACATCAATGAAACAAACTTATTGTTATCTCATAGATAGTTGTTGTTCTGACAAACGTCCGTTTAAAATAGTGTTCACGTTTGGGAAAAAACATGGTTTCAATGCTTAAAGACATTGGACACTATTGGTAATTGTCAAAGACCAGTCTTCTTACCTGCTGTATCTCAACATATGCATAAAATAACAAACCTGTGACAATTTGAGCTCAATCGGTCATCAAAGTTGCGAGATAATAATAAAAGAAAAAACACTCTTGTCACACGAAGTTGTGCGCTTTCAGATGCTTGATTTTCGAGACCTCAAATTCCAAATCGGAGGTCTCAAAATCAAATTCGATGAAAATTACTTCTTTCTCGAAAACTACGTCACTTCAGAGGGAGCTGTTTCTCACAATGTTTTATACTATCAACCTCTCCCCATTACTCGTTACCAAGTAAGGTTGTGTGCTAATAATTATTTTGAGAAATTACCAATAGTGTCCAAGGCCTTTAAATCCCCCTTTTATTTTACAGCGTACTCTCCAAACTTCCCCTATAGGCCTACTCTCAATAATTAGTCATTTGGAAGAGCTGGCATACTTCAAAAACGTAGCTGTTGTAATATTACACAAGCGGGGTTTTATATTTAGAGTGCCGTGTCACACCCAATACCACAACAAACTATCAACGTAAAACAGCTGAAACCTCGTTAGAAAAACACCTGCATTTCCAATCTATTTAAACAAAAGGCACAGCTTTTTTAACGACAGATCGCGTGATTTTTGAAATTGTTTCTTTTTAACGATAAAAGTTCTGTAATTTGGGTGGTTATTTCCGACCAAGTCCGGGGAAAACCGAAAGGCCCGCCTCCGTTGTCCTAAACCCCCGCCACATGTACAGTACAATTACTCACAACGGCGACGTAAAAGTATGACATTCAAATAAATGATATCTGCCACGCTTTTCCGCATCCCATAAATCAGAGCGAAAAAAAAAAAAATAATAATAATCATAAAAACCCTACTGAAAGATCAACAAACTAATGCACGTCCTTTTGTTATGAAAATCTCATTAGGTGAATGTTACCACAACATAGCCGATTCTACGAATTTACGACATTTGTGGCAGACACGTCAAAGCTTTTCGGTGATGACTTACGGAAATTAAATCGCTCATAAATCGGATAGTAACATCAATCTTGCTTCGGATCTCTCTCACTCCCGACCGAGGCCCCCCTGGGCCAACATAATATTTCAATTTTGAGTTTGCGACTATCAGAGGGATTATCTGGCAAAGACTGTTGCATCTGCTCCAATGCCAGCCCGAAGGGCAACCCTTTAAACCGGTAACGTCCACAGATGTCGCCCCCTTTTGTCTTATTGTACTCGTATAATAGAAACGAATTTCTGTTGCGGAAATAACTATGGGCATTACACTACAAACTAATTTCCGAATCGCGCGAAATTATGATGTGTAAGCGACAAATAATCAGTTGACAGAAAGGATCTACCAAGAAAAAGAAGAAAAAAAAAGGAAAAAAGGGAAAAAGCGCCACGCAACAACAAAGTATCGACTCGAATAAAACGAACGTTGTCGGACTCAGTTTTAATGACAAAAGATGCCCCAGGGAATCGGGAGAAGTTGGTCCTACTACTAAGATTTGTTTTCTTTTATAGTTTTCTCCTGCTGGCAGAAAGTAAAATACATATTTTGAAGAATAATTCCTTCAATAAGGCTCTTACTAAGCCGCCTTTAGGCAGTAAATGAAATTGAAGTGGGAGTCACAAAGGGGTGTGCCTGTGCAGGGGTGAAGGAGGGGTGGTGGTGAGAGTCCGTTATGGTTCCCCACTCATAACTTAAGGCTGATTTAATTTGTTCAATGGCGCATACATTTTTATCAGCTTTGAAAAGGGACTATAAACTTCACCGGCTAAGTGTCAAAATGAATGGCATATCCAAGTCACTCTGCGATTACTAACGCTTGGGTAATCTGGGACAATATTATGAGGGCCCGCAAGACCTACTGGTCCGCATCAATCGCCAGCATAACGCCCTCTAGGCAAAGAAACAAAGAAAAATAAAACCTCTAAACCAAACAAGGCGTTTGACAAGCAAGCGTTTTTTTTCTGAGTTCCCGCATTTTTATGACCTCTAATAATATATACCCACTAACAACGCCGGATCAATGCTTGCCACCCCTGGGGCCATATTTAACTGCATTTTTTTTTGATTTACTGATTACAATCAGTCTCTCTCTGGTTTTTATTTGATGGGAGCGACCCCGGACAACCCCCTTAGCACCTAATTATGCCTTTCCACAGTGCGTATTTCACCAGATGCCGCTGGCGTATGGGGTTGGGGGCAGAACGTTGGTCTTAATATTTGTAAAGGTGTTTTAGTTTTTCTTTTCGTTTTTCAATCTTTTCTTTCAATTTGAGAAATCGCCATGAACGATGGTTGGAAACTGCATGAAATTGATCAGCTGTTTTATTATGTCGAAACTGAACTTCAACTTGCAAGCCTGTTGCCCTAGATACAAGTATCATGCTTCACTGTGTACGGGGCATGAACAATCAAAATGTAGATGTCCACCAGACAAAATTCCCGAAGCAAACAATTTATTTCAAAATCCCAAAATTAGTGCACATTAATTTGTCCGCGAGGGTCATGTTCGATTACCACACACACTCAGAAAGCCCATACAAGAAATGTGTTCAGATGCAACTGTTGGTGGTAGTTTCTCTGCGTAAACTTTTCGCATTTATACAAGCCTACAGTTAAAATGACCATCATTATCGAGCTTAAACTTTTTGGCTCACACGAATTAAGGGTAACTCTAAACTGATCCCTCATCAAATATAAGGAGAAGACAAGCAAAATAAAAGACCCAAACAAGCAAACAAATTATCTGGTGTTTGGTCCCCAACCCTCACTATGAAGAAGGGACTCGGAGGAAAAAGTCCAAGCTCATAAAAGGGCTTGAATTGACCTATAATAAAAAAGGGGGCCAGAGAAAATAAATGTGTCCCTTTTCTGACACAACTCGAGCGGTCTGTGTGTGCAAACCATGGATTAGTTGTAGTAAGAGGACGTGTCCACGTTTGAACTTGATTGTAGTGACCGTTTCAATACAACGTGAACTTCTAGATTCCTTTTGTTGAATTTGTAAGCATAACAACTTACTTTGTAACGAGCAATGGAGAGCTCTTGATAGTATAAATAATTGTGAGAAACGGCTCCCTCTGAAGTAAACTTGAGAAACAGGTAACGTCTCACTCAATAATACAATATTTTTCATAAGTAATGTATTATAGGTCATCGGTCCCCTTTTTTTAAAGAATTGTATATTGCTTTTTTGATTTATATTGTAGATATAATGTTTTATCTCTAATTCGGTTAATTACATCACTCGTTTTTGATATCACTTTTTTGTAATAAATATTTGTAAACCTCGGCCCTCGGTTGTTTTGTATTTTTTTTAAACCTGATATATAATCAATGCACTGTTTGCTGGGATAGCGGTTCGGCTTTTCTAATGTATTTGTGAGTTATTACCTTGGCATTATAGGTGGATTTGTGGTTTTACATTTGATTTACAAAAAAATGGTGTTTGCTGTTCAAAACACCACAAGAGACAACCTGGCCTTGAAACCAGTCACACGTAAAGACCTGTTCAACTACAGCACATTATAGCCATATACTTTCGGTACAGAAAAAAATAAAAATAATAATTTACAGGGTTTACGTACGGTAATAGTTAAAGACTTCACTTGAAATATTGTTCCATGAAATGGTTTACTTTTTACTTTTTGAGAAACAAAAAAACATTAAAACAATATTAATTCTCGATAGCGAGAATTACGGATTTATTTGAAACAAATGACATGACACGGCGAAACGTGCGGAAACAAGTGTGGGTTTTCCCGTTATTTTCTCCCGACTCCGATGACCGATTGAGCCTAAATTGTCACAGGTTTGTTATTAAATATATATAAGTTGTGATACACGAAGTGTGGGCCTTGGACAATACTGGTTACCGATAGTGTCCAATGGCTTTAAGACGTGTTCGCTAAATCATTCAACCCTGGACAGAACTCCATTTATGGCAGATGATCTTTTATTGTCACTCTCCGTAAATACTAATTGATAGAAACTTCCAATAGAGTATGTTTAATTAATCTCTTTTGCAAACATTGATTATAGTGGACGAGGGTGAAGCATATGTCATCATACCACCGTAGGTCGTTGATTATGAATAATTATAAATACAGCTAAAACCAGGTGTAACATTTCTTAAACTGGGTGAGTGATTGACAGCTCTCTATAAACTCAAGACAACACCCGGTAAACCTACAACGTTGACACCAACCTTTTGTCCGCTACCTGTCAAGGGCTTATTGAAAATCAATCCAGGCCGGAATCCTTCCCACACCTCGCTCTAAATAATTAGAAAAAAGCAAATTAGCGGCAACGTAAATAAATTTCTATTGAAGACGTGCGGGCACACAAGCCGAGAGACTCAGGCGATCCGCACACCTGGCCGGTCCGTGTATGTAAAAGGGGGGTTACTTTCGTGACAAGAAAAGAGCAACGGACAAAAGCCGCTGGAAGTCGTTTTCTTAGTAGATTTCCGCAGAGAATAGTGCCTTTTATTCGTGCTATACAAATACAGTGCAGTCAGTTTCTTTTCTCCCCCCTTTTTTTTTGGGTGGGCAAGAAGTTGGAGAAAGTATATTTGCTATAATTACTCCCTTAGGATCGTCGGTAGTGTATATATGTTTTGGCAAAGTATCAATATAGCATTTGGAATCGAAGCAAGGGCTTCCTGGGGTCTCAGTGGTGTTCTTTCAACTTGTTCTCTTGTCTTGTACGTGGGGGGTTGGTAGGCGGGTGGAAGGATTTGGGTGTCATTATTGAGCTTTAAAATATCGTTTTGCAAGTTGATTATTTGAGTCACGTACGGAGTTTGGCGACAGTAACCGGAGTTGGCCATCCGTATTGGGAATAAAGTACCACGGGGGGGGGGGGGGGGATGTACGGGGGGTTTACTTCAGAAGAGAAGCTCCACACAGTATCTGGTTACACAGTTAATATTTGCATTCCTAATTAGCACGATGTGCTATTGGGTTGGCGTCTATACATAACTACGCAGAAGTAACTCTTTTTCAAAAGAAACCAATTTCGCCAGCTCCCGTTTGGTTGGGAAACATCAATAGCCGAGATCGTGGTAATGTCAATATGGATTTTGCACGCAATCAAAGTGTTTTTTTTTTCTTCGTTTTTTTCTCCTAATAATACCTAGCAGCGATGATTACAACTGACAATCAATGTTTGAAAATGACTGTTCTGTGACAGGAAAAACAAAAATACACGAGTGAATTATGTAAGCTAACAAACCAGTTGTCACCAAACCTCTCCCACTTCCAACACGCACCCTTTGCATGCCTGTATGCTTCGTTTTTGAAAGGGCAAGGGCACCAAGGCATTTTCCTTCTTGGTTAAGGGTAGGCCTACCCAATGAGGAAGTTGTAAGTTTCTGCTGGAGCATTTTAAGGGCACCAAGGCCAATGAGCAGGGGGCATGGAGGCAATCGCCTCCATCGCTCCGTATGCTTCGTTAAGGGCAAGGGCACCTAAGCATTTTCTCCTTGGTAAAGGGTAGGCCTATCCCCAATGAGGAAGTTGTAAATTTGTGCTGGAGCATTTTAAGGGCACCAAGGCCAATGAGCAGGGGGGCATGGAGGCAAGTCGCCTCCATTGCCTCCGTGAAGTATCAGGCCTGCTTTTATTTCAACGCCAAATGATTGTTTTATCAAATTCAACACCGGTTGGAAATTTATTGTCTGCTTGTTTTACGGGGCTGACCCCGGGCGTGAAGAGGTCACCAACGGAGGGGGACAACATCAACAGATTGGTCACGGTTTAACCAAATATTTTGTCGGGAGTGGCCCACTGTAGGAATCATTAAATTAATGGCAGTGCAGACAAATTAAGGATTAGGAGGTGTGAAGGACTGTTGAGAAATTACTTTTGTAGTTGAGTACAAACCCAAATGGGCCGATCCTCAACACGGCCTGCACACATTACCTTAGCGGCACCTTTGGCATGGGCCCAATTTCATAGAGCTGCTTAGCACAACATTTTGCTTGGCACGAAATTTCTTCCTTGATAAAAACAGGATTACCAACCAAATTTCCATTTGTTGCATACTGCTTGTTACAAGTATTCAGCTGTTGTTTACTTATCCTGAAAATCACATGGAAATTTGTTTGGTAATCCTGTTTTTATCAAGGCAAAAAATTTGATGCTAAGCAAATTTGGGTGCTTAGCAGCTCTATGAAATTGGGCCATGGTCAAAAACCAGTATTGTCACTTGGTGTATCTCAGCATACTTATGCGTAAAAGTACACACAGTCATGTGAACATTTTTATCTATTGGTAATTGAAGTTGCACAAAGATGTTTGCTTCCACAGACCCAATTAAAGACTTCAGCAGCCGATTTCACGAAAATTTGCGCAACTGCGTAAGTCCACTAATTGCGCAACGTTTATGGCACAAGTTGCTCCATAAACGTTGCGCAAGTGGACTTACGCAGTTGCGTAAAGTTTAGTGAAATAGGCTGCAGGCCTGGTGTATTTGAGTGAACAATTACCTCATTCTCAAAAGTTACACCACTTAAACAATGCACAAACTATAATCGACCAGTAAATCAACCAAAGATAAACACTAGTATGAACAAGCTACACAGAAAAACAAACTATAGTTCAGCTACATAACCAGGACAGATCAACAAGCCAAGCAGAAAATAAAGGCCGTCACTCGATATGTTATCACTCAATCAACGATAGCCTCAGCTACCCAACCAATAAAACAAAAGTTCCAGCCACCCCCAAAACCAATCAACTAATCAACAAGCCACCAATCAAGTCAACGAGCCACCAATCAACCAAAAATCAACCAGCCCGAGCAAATAAATCAACTTGATCAATAAAGCCATCACCAAACCCCCAAAAAGCAAGGAACCTCCCAAAAAACTAGCAAACAAATGCATGCAGCTGGAAGTATTTCCTATTTTTATTTCTCCAGACCTGAAGACGAGCTGTGTATACTTTTCGAAACATCGAGAACGAACCGGATCTTCGCAGAGCCAACACTCAAACAAACCACAAGGTTGTACTCGCAAGTTTACTATTTATTTACAGTTTCTTCGTATGGAAGTATTTCCGCGGATCCATGCTGTCAGGGGGCATATCGCGTGCCGTTGAGAGCCTCGGACCACCCCGAGAAACAATCCATAGAAACACCACGAGTCCGAGACAAAACACTGCGGACCAAATTCCCCACTAATTTCCCAACTGTACCCTCCCCGTGGAGACGCCGTTGAACCCTGATCAGAAAACCCTGATACAGTCCATAAACTGTGTCCATTCTAATGTATATGTAACAAATTTTGGTTGAGAACCAAGCTTAAGGCCAAAACAAAAAACAAACACGTAAAGCGTCCTCCATTTTTGAAAAAAAAAACAAACGAAAAAGGATTTTGTTTTCAAATGGCCCGACACGGTTATAAGTACAAACGGCTTGGCCATTTAAAAAATAATAAAATAAAATAACAAATTATCATTTTGTCGTTAGCAAAACTTTTTTTTCTGGTAACAAATTTCATTAAAAAAAGAATTTAAAAAGGAGGCAGCCTCTTAAAAAGAAGCGGGCGGAGACGCTAAACATTGTCTTATTTTCATTTGGCCATATATCCCAGACGAGAGATAAAAAAATCCCTTGCCGCGTTTGGAAATTACTAACATTTCTGTCCTCCCCCTTCAAGTTAATAATGTTGTTATCCGCTCAAAGTGCAACTGGAACTAGTTGGGTGGTGGTGTAGCGATAACGAGTTGGAATCACCTTACGATTGGAGTTTTATTGTTACCCAGTGAGGGGCTTTCCGTGTCCCGCATTGACCCAACTCTCCCACCTGTCAGGAACGGTTCCTCTCTGAGCGAGTCGTTCCCATGGTAATGTCGTCTTCGCTTGTTTTACCCTCTCAACAAGTAAGAACAGGCAGTGGGTTTGCGGAATTCAATACATCGGTGTTGCCCTTTCGTTGTTACAGCGAGAAGGTGAGCTTTTTGAAGTGCCGATCGATCACCTGGCAAAACTAAAAAATAGTAAAATTTAAAGAAAGCTTAGCTACCTTCGGTACTTGTCAAAAAACAGTTATCTCACTTGGTGTAGGGGCCCTATCCCAAATGCGTACCATAACAAATATGTGAACATTATGAATCAATAATTGGTCATTGAAGTTGCATGAAAAAAACCCGAAAAAAAACAAAAAAAACCCCACTAATTTTCGCCAAAAGTTGTGTACTTTTAGATAAATGAGAAAGCTTCAGGGACTGAAGTCTTTCTCAGATTCCAATATTTTAGTGAGAAACAACCTCTTTCTCAAACCTAGGTTACTTCATCAGAGGGAGCCGTCTCTTAAAATGTCCTATACTACCAACAGCTACCCTTGCTCGTTACTAAAGTAAGTTTTGTTTAAACATGTATATAGCAAAACAAAACATGTCCGGGCCTATACGGTTTTTTTTAGAGTGCTTCTTTTCCGACGAAGGCAGTCAGCATTTACCGCTCTCATTCCCAAGAACCTCCTAATTGGCCAGCGCTCGTTTCTTTGAATCTCCTGATTGGCCAGCGCTAGTATCTAAGAACCTTCTGGTTGGCCAGCACTTGTTTCTAGAAACCTCCCGATTGGCCAGGATACTTGGTTTGAGGAACCTCCTCAGGTCTCCAGACCTCGAGTCCTCATCCTGATTTCATTACTTGGATTCGCCGACTGAAGAACATTGGTCAGTATCACCATGGTAACTTGAGTCATTTGAGAATACTGGTCTTTGACAATTACCAATAGTGTCCAGTGCCTTTAAAGGCACTGGCCACTATTGGTAAGCACTCAAAATAATTGTAAGCATAAAAACTGACTTGGTAACAAGCAATGGAGAGCTGTTGATAGTATAAAACATTGTGAGAAACGACTCCCTCTGAAGTAACGTAGTTTTTGAGAAAGAAGTAATTTCCTAGTAAAATTTTAATTGATTTCGAGACCTCGAAATCAACCTAAACGCACACAACTTCGTGTGACAAGGGTGTTTTTTTCCCTTCATTATTATCTCGCAACGTCGACGACCAATGGAGCTCAAATTTTCACAGGTTTGTTATTTTGTGCCTATGTTGAGATACCAAGTGAGAAGACTGGCCCCCCCCAACAGCAGTGTGGGATGAGTCTATGATTGATATCAAATGTGTTGTGTGCCTTTATGTCAACTACATCAGTCCAATACTCGCGTTCATACTATCAGATAAAACATATCACTTCTTTCGTGTACACATTTGAAAAACCAAGTATGCTTAAGTATCCAGTATAATCACATACCTACATTAACAACATAATTAATTTGATCATCTTTGACCTTTGAACTGTTACTGTTTTAAATTAAAACATTTTTGTTGCTGTTTAAATTTCTAAGGTTCATGTATGTATTTTTGCTATTTTTAATACTGTATTTTAATGTGCAAACCGAGAAAGTGATGTTCATGATGAACAAAGATTTGAATTGAACCATTTAATACTTCATGCCTACCTCTCTTTAATACTGATTTCACTTACCCATTGTCACTTGTTTGCTTATTTGAAAGAAACAATCAGGGCTCAGTATCCATATTTGTTACTAGTAATATCTTAACCAACAACATGATTTGATCATCGATGACCGAGGCCAACTAAGATAGTCTTTACACAAAATTGATTCAAAGAGCAGTGTATAACTGTTTATTATATGGATAGCTATTCAAGACTCAAGGTTTACCCCTCTTTAATATTACCATTCACTTAGCCAATGTCAATTGTTTGTTTATAAACTGTTGTCCACGTCTGGTAAACAAATTAAAATCGGTAAATAACTATGATTCATCTTTTGAAAAGGCTAGTTTCTCTAATTTCCCCTCTCTGCTTTCTTCCAAACAGAGAGACAATTCTTCTCGCTCCCAGCAAGGCCAAGTTCGCCTCCAGGCGATACCCGCTAAACACAAAAGAAGAGAAGACAAGAAAACAAAGACAAACAAAAAACACAAGAATCAACCTCTCGCCATCTTTTTTTTCTCCCTTGCGTGGGAAAACATCTGCTGGATCGAAGTCTTTTGATGTCGACTAAAACGACGATTGCAGCTTTCTATCAATCCCCAGTTTCCTGGCCAACTCCTGCGCGCCGTGCGCCCCGTAAATACCATCCGATTTTCTCGACTCACTTCACCGGGCCTGGGCGCTCTCTTCCCCCCGCCCGGTTGTTGCTTCGAAGCTCCGCAGTCACGCACAAACGGACATCATTCCAGCGCGATCGTTAAGAAGGGTCAAACCAAAAGGGCACAATTTCCAGCTACAATTGTTAAAATTAAGTACAGGAAATAAAGCTTGTCTTTGGACAGCAATGCTGTTTAAAGGCACTGGGCACTCTTGGTAAAATGTAAAAGACCAGTAATCTCACTTGTTGTATCCAAACATATGCATAATAACAAACCTATAGTAGGAACATTTTGGCTCAGTTGATCATCGAAGTTGCAAGAGAATATTGATAGAACAACACACCCTTGATGTACTATTTGTGTGCTTTCAGATGCATACTAAAAAGCTGAAGTATTTTGTTATTTGAGTGAGAAGTTACCTCTTTCGCAAAAACTACGTTACTTCAGAGGGAGCCGTTTTTCACAATATTATGTTGTACTATCAACAGCTCTCCGTTGCTCAAAACCAAGCAAGTTGTTGTAAAATTAATTCAAAGTGTCCAGTGCCTTCAATATTGTACCTGTCGTGGCGTTCTAATGCATTTCTATAGGCACATAACTTTATCCCCATAAAAGCAACACTGCGGGAATAAGATATATCAACATTTATTTTGCTAACAAACATTTTTTAGTAATTACCAGTAGTATCCGGTGGCTTTAAGAAACTTTCTTTGGCCATGATAGTTTAATCCAATTGTTTCTTCTTTCCCTTTTGTTTGTCCCTCCAGTCAATAATGACGGATGTTCGAGTATATTGCCATTCTACACGTGTCTGCCACACTCACTCGTCATCAGTGCAAACCCTAACAGGTCAGAGGCACTTTCTCGCTATAGATCGACAGATGACTCAATAGTTGGTTTTCCGATGACGGTCGCGGAATTCAAATATTGCCAGAATTAAAAACCAACAAAAGCTTGCTGATTTAGTGTGGCGGTAGTGTGTGCTTCAAAGGATACATCGGATACGCATGTGCTAGTCTTCATGACCTCACATCAGTGCGGTAACAAGACTTTATAAGTACCCGAGCGTGTTGTACAGTCTGTATTTGCCCTTTTTTCACTTCTGGAATTTAGTTCGTGAGAGAGCAAATATGACTTGACAAGTTTAAAAGCAGAGACACGATTAGCTTTATCGCACACATGCTTTTAGTGTCTATATACATTGATGGTCTAAATTGTCGACTGTGGATGAGAGCATAGGATACGAGAGGCGATGTAACGTTAACAAGCTCTAGTTTTGACTTGTCAGCCTCGCCAGTTTAGAAAGGTTAATAAAATAGTTTAAAGTGGCACCGGGTGATGAACTTTCGAAAGTAGTCCCGGCCGAGTTTCCACCTTCCGCCAAAAAAAGCAGTTATTTTCCAGAGAAGTTCCCCGAATTCCCCAAAAATCTACTCTGCAGTAGTACGAGTGCGCAAGACAAGCTCTCAAAATAACAAGTAGATAAACACATGGTGCTACCGCAAACCAAATATATATTAACCTTTCCAAAGATTTCAATTATTCAGAATGACTCCTCTAAAGGTTACCCACACCCACAACATCTTTAACTCGCAGTACTTTATTTACAGACTCAAATATGGGTCAACATTAATCAGAACTCCGAGTCGCATGATAGGGCCCAACCCTTGTCTGTGTCGAATTGACCCGGAACTTTTTCAACCTGACACAGAGTCCGGGTCAAAATCTAAACTTTTAACCAGTAACCTGGTCAGCCTGACCGATAAAAGGGTCGGAGTGGGAACAGGAATTCTTACGAATCCTGACCGGGAGCTGGATTTTTATATATTTTTTTTACGAACAACGAGTACATTTTTATTCAAACCACAACACCCCACTTAAGGTACATAAATACTGCAAAGCCATGGAAAAAACAAATTAATGGCCTTATACACAATCCAAAAATAGAGCGTTAACCTTCTGATTTAAAGGAGCTATAGCACAGATACTACAACAACCCCGTAAACCCCTAAATGTAAAATTGATATTATGCTGACACACAACAATAATATACACTATAAAAACATTAAAAGGGAAGTGTTTACAGAAAAATTGTTTAAAAGATTATGTACAGTTATTGACTTATATCAGTTTAGAGCTTCTGCCAATTTTGGGCAGGTAATACGTAGGGCTTCAGCAAATACATGTACATTCCACGACAAATTTGTGTACACGAGTGAAAACTTTCACGGTAAACTTTCATCGAAATATAGTGAACATTTCGTTCCCAACCACCAACTTTTCAATGTACACTGGAGGGCACGTGGAGTGCACGGTAGCATAGTCTAGGCAACCCCCTTCCCATCCCCCATTTACAATCATGTCACTTACAAAGTTCCTCATCAGCTTTTTTCTCTTTTATTCCCGAGTGCCCAAACTGTCCGTCCCCCATGACAAAGGGACTGAAGCCTCCCCTGTTCGCTCGGAAGCCCCTTTTGAAAACCCGTCATTGGTATTTATTTAGGTAGGTAAAAACCAATTACTAGTTTCACACGTCGCCCAATTGTCAGCCCATTCCCCTTTTGTAAATAAGGCAGGCCCTGGGTGACACCTCTAGTGTTAAGGCAGACTGACAAGCTAATCGATCAGAATAAGATTGAGTGTTGAGAAGAGAGAGAGAGAGAGAGAGAGAGAGAGGGAGAGAGAATTGCAAAACATTACATAAAGTACTATACTACAGTCACTGAATTGACTGTGTACGAGCAGTCGCGATACTGAACCGAAATAAAAAAAACGACGACTTTTTTCTTTCTTTTTCGTTTTGGTAGAATAAGAAAACAGTTTGCTTGCCTTCCACGGCAAGATCTTTTTTTTACCACGGAGGAAATTATTTGTTCAAACTTAAAGGGTATATGTACTTTTTCCTAACAAAAAACACAATGTCCACAGATTTAAATTAAACTAACACAGTTTGAAGATTATGAAAGTAGAAAGCTTCCCTTGAAATTTTACTTACTGAGGTGCTGTAGTTTTTGAGAAATGAGTAAAAGTAGTAATTTTCGTCTCAGTTTTAGCATGTGAAAACGTACTAACCAGTTATGCTATGGTTTTGGTATAATATCATAACTGGTTAAGGGGATTTTACATGCTAAAATCATTTTGGTCTCATGAGACCAAAATGATTGTGTGACTTGTTTTACTATTTCTCAAAAACTACACAACCTTAGTTAGTAATTTTTGAAGGGAAGCTTTCCGCAATCATTATCTTCAAACCCTGTAAGTTTTATGTAAATCTGTGGACATTTTGAAAAAGAACCCGAATCCTTTAAAGCAACTTCTCACTTTACAAATATGCTAAAAAGCCATGTCAGTAAAACAAAATAATTAAGTTGACCGACAGAACACTTTTTAACCACAGAGTGAACCATGACACATTATTTGCAAGAACTCACTTTTTTTGCGCGGAATTTCCCAAGTATAATACGGCAAGATCTGATTCGAAGACTCCAACATCCAAGATTGAAATATGTTCCAGCAAATGTATCTTATTTGCAGAGTCATACTACTGGATAATTAATATACACTTCAATTTCATTATTTAAATTATTTGTTTTCTTTTACAGATAATTTCAAACTCATGTCGTGATACACACAACTGTATCTTCGAGGGAAATTGTTATGCCTCATATAAGAAAAACAAATGTCAGATAATCTTTCAAAAAAAAAAGAAGAAGTGAAACTGCTTGCATTCACAACGATTCGCTTACCTCCAGACACAAATCGACTTGCACGAAAACTTCACACAGGAATATGACAAATAAAACAGCCGTTGCCCAACACAAATGTCTCGACCACAACAAAAACTTTAGAGTGGGAAAAGTTTAGGGATTTAGAGACTTAACTTTGGTCCTGTTCCCGCTATTGTTAGCAGAGCTGCCGTAAATTATACAAGTTGGTAAACGGAAAAGGGCATTGTTTAATTTAGCCAAAGGTGGCTATTGGTATTCGGATTGTTTTTCTCTTGGAATGTCGCACACGTGTTCGTATGGGTTATAGAAGGAAGAAACAGACCCATGTTTGATGGGGAGCCAAGCTTAACTTTAGCGAACCCCGACAATAACTGTCATTCATTTTATAAAAACAAAAATTCACTAGCTTTAAAGGCAGAGGACACCTTTTGGTAATATTGTCAAAGACAATAATCCCCAATTGGTGTATCAACACATGTGCATAACAAAACAAATCTGTAGAAACTTGGACTCAATTGGTCATTAAAGTTGCAAGACAATATTGAAAAAACAACACTCTTGTTGCACAAACTTGTGTGCTTTCAGATGTCTATAAAGGGCTTCAGGCCTGAATTCTGTTAATATCTGAGTGAGAAAGTACCCCTTTCTCAAAAACTACGTTGCTTCAGTGGGAGCCGTTTCTCACACTGTTTTAAAACAGCTCCCCAATGCTCGTTACCAAGTTAGTTTTTATGCTAACAATTATGTTGAGTAGTTACCAATAGTGTCAAGTGCCTTTAACAACTTTTGCTTTGATCAAGGACAATTCCAACGGGAGCTCACCGAAACATGGAGGAAGAATTTTCTTCTTCAAAGCTCAGAACACCCAAAACTCCAACACGACGGACAACATGACAGGTCAATGTAACTACGATTGCCGTGACGTCACAGTCCAACCCCCAACCTGGTAGAACCAACAACGCCGCGCGGTGACACCTGGCCACCATGATTACGTTTCGATTAATATGAATGTCCAGTTGACTGAAACAATAACCGCAACTCGAATCAGCTTAATTTGTTGTCAAAAGGAGCGGGGGACTTACGTTTGGACAGCTAAAAAAAAAAAAGGACAACACACAGATCCGTGACAGATCTCTGGAAGGACGAGTTTGTCCGTCGCCCGATCGATAAGCGGGTGTTACAACGAACGCCTTAAGCGAGATTAGCCCCCGTATGAAATAACAAATCACTCATGGTCTGGGATCGATACTGTTAACTGACCATGTAGGTTTAAGCTAATTCAAGAGGTGACTGGGAAGGGACGTTGTACACAAGTACATGACAATTTACACTCTGGACTATGCATGTAGACTTACACCATGAATAAATTGACGTTGTAAAGCATACATGGTATTTCAATATTGCACTCGGTTCTTTTCAGAACTGAGAAGTCTCCCGAATTCTAACTCTGCGGTGTATTATAGAGAAGTCTCCCGAATTCTGAAAAACCTACCCAGCAAGTAGATACACACGTGATGTTACCACAAACCAAATATATTGATACCTCACCAGTCAATGTCTCAAATCCCATAATATAAACACTTCATTCACTTTTTTTCAGAGTGGGGTCGTTGATTTGAATGAAAAGAAAATTATTGTCAACAAACTTAGGGACAAAAATTCAAATTGCTAAGTCATGAAAAGGGAACCCGGTCGAAGTGGGTGAATCAAGGACGTCAAACGCGGAAAGTGCACCCACGATTTAATTACAATCGGATCATGAAACAAATTTTAATTCCATGTTTTCCACTCCGTTTTAGCATGATTTTCACACACTTGCCTTAGACACATCTCTAAAACGAGGCCAATCTCAAGAAGCTCTATCACAAGGACATGACACGGATCAATTAAAAAAAACATTGCTTTTCAATACAACATTAGACCATTCACGTGTCTTTGTTTTCAGCAACCAAATAGTCCAAGAGCATTGTGTAATGTAGACCAGACCCGGAAATAGCTCATAACAAGTAATTTTTTCAGGTTATGTTCAGGAAAGTGTCTAGCACTGAAAGTCTCTGAAAAATCATTCTAGAGCTCTTTCCGAAATCCAAGAAGGCGTCAAAAAATGGCTGCCATTTTCAAATCTCATCATAAAATGCATGTGTGCTATACGTTCATTCTTTTTCGCACAATGAGCCTGGTATTCCGAACACAACTTAGAAACTGCAGATAGCTTGTTTGGTAACTAAGGCGATAGTTTCTCCATTTTGACAGCGATGGGGTTTTTTAGCAACATGTACTTCGTCTCACTGATTTTTAATCGGCGCCGTAAAAGTCTTCTTGGCAATGAAATATCCCGGAGTAAAAATTCCCCCACCCCGTAAAACTATCACAAGAGACAGTGCAGCTAAAAAAGGACCATATCTGGGTCGCTATATAACAAACAGTGTCGTTAATATCCAATAATTGGATTTCCATTGGGCTTTAAATTATCATGACGGAATATAATCCCCCGCAGTTTTTACTGTGAGGAATAATTTTATGCCTGTCAGAAAGTTATACATTTGCTGTGTGCCTTTGTAAACACTCTAGTATAAAACCCCGGCCTGAGAGTCCATAAACATAGCCCGTAAAGTTGTCTATACTTCCCAAGTGACAAGAAGACATTATAGGGGAAACTCGGAGCGGTCTTCCATCAAAGACAACGTGATGTCAATTTGTTTACAGGGCGCCCTAAGCGATCGTACAGCCCCTGAGTGTCATCATCATCCCGTGAACCATACTAATTTGCCTTTGCCTAATTATAAACAAACACTAATTGAAGAGCTGATGATGGGAAGGTGTGACATGCGAGTCCGGGATCAGACAAACATCACCGTGTCTGGGTCGTCACACCATACCGTCCACCTGGCTTATTTCACGGGGGGCAAATCCTACAACCCAGACCACACATTTAGTGACCGCGGCTACAGTTTTTATAGACATTGTTATTCCAATTCGATGGGGGGGGGGATGTTTCCGTAACTTATACTGCAAGATCGTCTTGAAGTTGCCGACTCAAACCCGGTAAAACTTTCTATCTAGGATCGCAAACGACAGAACGATGCATGTTTGCACAAATTAATTGTCCCTTAAAAAACAACCAGTTCGTGCTTTTCGAAGGTTTGGCACCCCGTAACGCCCCGAGCTCACCCTAATATTGTTTGTTTAATGATATTTCTTTGAAATTCCTAAGTTTCCAAACGAGCGCTTCGGCTTGTAATGATTTCTCCAAGCAAACATTGCTGATTGATGCATTGGTTTTATGCTATACATATGTGGCCTGTTGAAGGTAATTGGATGACTTTTTGAAGGACTTTCGGGGACAGTATCTACAGAGATAGGCTTGTAAATAAATGAGGCTCTTTTCAAAGTTTGTCGGCCCGATTTGATTGCATGATTAGTGAATTGCAAACTATAGAATGGGAGCGTTTAAAGACCGTCATTTCGACAAGACAAAAAAAGAAGAAGTATATTTTTTAATATTTAATTTCAATTCCATCTGCACTTCGTGTATGCTATGTGTATAGTAAAGATCAATTGGAAACGGAGCTTGCCACGCTTGGCTACTCAATGTTGTTTACGCAGAAAGAGACGTTATTATATCAATTAAATGTTTCAATTTGGACTACCATACACACATGGGCTACCCGGGGAGAAGTTGTACAGTCACCCCGGGTCGTCGTTTCACATCGTCGCAGTGAGCAGCCTTCTGTAAACTTGGGATGAAATTTGTTTTTGACACAAATAAATAACATTACGCTATACGGCTTCGCAAGAAAAGTTCCATTTGTTATTACATCTAAATTACAACTAAATTAGATGTCAGGGCTTACGGATTACAGTTATTAGACAGACAGTAATATTATGTGTGATGATTACATATTAATTTCCGAAGGCCGGGACAGTTTTTCCTTCGATTTTTTATTCTATATTTTATGCACCAATAATAATTGCGATGCGTGTTCCCTTATTGATTATACTGGTTAAACAGCTTTGGAGTGTTTTAGACAACCGCTTAATAATAGTTAATGACACTGGAAACCTTAGTTATTGCAAAGACCAGTATTCTTACTTGGTGTATCTGTGGACAATTTGACTCAATTGGTCATCGAAGTTGCAAGAGAATGTTGGAAGAAAAAACCCATTGTCGTACATGTGTGTGCTTTCAAATCCCCCAATGGCTCCAGGCCTGATTGAAGACTTTAACCTGTTTCTAAAAAACGATGTTATTTCAGAGGGAGCCGTTTCTCACAATGTTTTATACTATCAACAGGTATGTCTCCATTGCATTTGTTTCAATGTAATTAGGTCTTTTTACGTAAACGTTCTCTCACAATGGATTCAGTCCTTACGCCATGGTCAAACAAGGTAAGCACGGTTGAAACCAATGCGATGCGAAATGTACTCAAACCATCAATGACTGCAGAATGGTTTTTACTTTGGCCGCACCGGTGTGTTGTTCGTCACATGTAAATATAGACATCGCTCCACGCAGTGCAGAGTGTACATTGAATGGACGTGTGACTGATGAACACTCAGCCCGCTCCGACCTCTTGATGTGTTTGTGTGTATACATTGCTAATCAAAGTGCTATCACTCAATGATTTAATTAACGCCTCGCGGCAATTACACCCGAAGTGTAAAGTAGATCATTATACCCCGAGACGTGCACCAAAGGTGTACTCAGACACCCACATCCCTGGGTGTCCGACTGCTGTTTTATGTTCACACGACCTTGATCTTAGTAAAAGCAACCGATCGTCAAGGAAAAATTACCCAATAAAACAAACCAGTTCTCGAGGGAACTTTATATAACACGGCGTTCGCATTGCAGGAGGCGGCTTTGTTGTTTCTTCTTAAACACACCAGAACCTCCCTTATTTAATGTTTTCGACAAATCATGGGCGAAAAATGGAGTTATAAATCAGAGTTATAGTACCGGTTTTCAAAACTGCGAAATCGGGCCATAAAGTGTGGGGTTTATAAAGAAATCAGCACTCGAGAGAGTGACGCCTACAGTGACACTCAGGTCACCCAAGGAAAACATTTTAAAGCAGTGGTCACTATCAAGAACGCGATTGCGCTCACCGGAGTCGACATATAATAGCACATGATTGATGTTCACAGCCCACATGCAAAATAAGCACAGACAATGTTATGTTTGTCACTTCTCGATGAGTGCAATTGAAATGAAGTAAACATCGCAAATAACGCCGAAACTGGGGCTCGACTTCATGAGCTGCCTAAGCACAAGAAGTAGTTAAGCACTACAACATTATGCTAACCAGAATAAGGTTACCAGGTGAGCTAAACTACCATGTCGAAATGTACAAGTTGTGACTGATATCCTGCTCATTTCTGCTTAGCAGAGTAATGAAATTTGGCACTGGTCTTCGATCTTGCCTTCGCATCATACTACCGCTTAATATTTTTTGAGATAATCTAAAATTCGCAACCACCTTGAAATTAAATTTTCACATGGCAGTTTTATTTGCATAAAATATCTCCATAATGAATGTAAGTAAAACAATCTATCGGTTAAAAAAAAAGTAAATGGTCCGACACACCAAAAGTAAATGTTCCCTTTAAAGTTTTATTCGCCAGTGATAATGTAGAAGCCGGCTGGCTTTAGATGTCCTCTGTGAGTTTTTTTTTACTAGATTATCCATAATTATCAACATAACATCGTCGTCATGAATAATTTGCACAACCAATGCTATTACGTAATCGATGTGCCGTTAAACCAAGGGTGATGTAATTCAAATAGTCTGTCTCGGTCAATGGTACATAGGCCGGAAGGTTATCAAGGATAGGACATTGGTTACTGGGTATTGGAATAGGCCCATCTGTTGGATACCACAACTCAATTAAAGCCATTGGACACTTTCGGTAAACAGTACTGCCCAAAGGCCCACACTTCGTGTATCACAACCTATATATAAAATAACAACCTGTGAAAATTTAGGCTCAATCGGTCATCGAAGTCGGAGAAAATAACGGGAAAACCCACCCTTGTTTCCGCACGTTTCGCCGTGTCCTGACATGTGTTTGATATAGATCCGTAATTCTCGACATCGAGAACTGATAATTGTTTTAATGTTTTCTCAAAAAGTAAAGCATTTCATGGAATAATATTTCAAGAGAAGTATTTCACCATTACCTAGTGTAAACCCTGTAAGTTATTTGTAAATCTCTGAACTTTTATTTTTTGTTCTGTTCCGAAGGTGTATAACCTATTTTAAACAGACAAAGGCTGGGTAAAAAGATAGTGAGCCCAATTTCCAAGATGATATAAATAAACTTAAACTGATATAAACATGCCTCAGCTGATATAACGATCAACCCCAAATAAATGATCGAATAAGGATAAAACAAACCAGCATAGCAAACACTGTCAATTGTATCAAAGATGCGACGAGACGCAAACGGGTCACTAAACGCAAATAACTAGACAGTTAAGTCAATAAATGCTTTCTTATCATGAACTATTTATTTTATGGAGTAACTGAAAATGCACCTCTACACCCGCTATTTACAAGTGCTAAAAAGTTATGACGGTGGTGATAAATCAGAGTCAATTTTACAGAGAGATTCAACCTAATACAAAGAGAAAGGAATCGTTCTGAACCTGAAGCCCGGTCATGCGCACACAAAATGAATGTGGTAAAAAATAAGTGGGTAAAACAAGTTTTTGTTGAAAATATCACACGATTTATGTAACTAATTGCCAAACTCAAATACACACATCCATGATAAAATGTCATGTTAGTGGTAACTATCTTTACTGATGATTTCAGTAAAGACATGTGTGATTGTTGTTTCTGTGTGGGGCTGTTTCCGCAGCGAATGTTTCATAAGAGTTGCCTGCGAATTTGTGACGTCCAAATTCGTACCGCATTAAACCATATAAAAATGAACCGTCACAGAACCTTCATTTCAAGTTACGTCACATTTAGTCTGGTGCCCGGTGACGCAGTTCCCCATAACGGAGGATGAACCGAACTTCCTCGATGTTTGAGGCGCGCTCCGGCTAACAAAAACACTGCCATGTTTCTAGCAAACAGACAGGTAACCGAATCCTCTTAGAATACACAACCTGTCAATTCTCTCAAACGGAATGGACTCCCAAAACGCACAGGGAGTCATACCTTTAGGTAGTGAAAGTTTACGGCATATAAAACAAAACTAGACCCCTCTATCGGCAAGTTTCAGCGATGATTAATTGGTGCTATTTTATGAAGTAAACTAAGGTTTGGTTTTATATACTTCAGGTAAGAAACCTAAGGAGAATTCCCGGAGGTAACTGTTAGACTTTATAACCAAACCCACGTTATGAGCTATGGTGTAGTAAAATGTATTTTGTTTACATTGCGATCCTTCCCAGGCGTGTACTTGGGTTAAAGGCACTGGGCACCTTTCTGGTAATTGTCAAAAACCAGTCGTCCCACTTGGTGTATCCCAACAGATGCATCAAACAACAAACCTGTGAAAATTTTGACTCAATTGGTCATCGAAGTTGCGTGAGAGAAAATGAACGAAAAACACCCTTCACAAAATGTACAGTATGCTTTTAGATGCATATGAAGGCACCAGCTGAAGTCTTTCATTAATTGAGTGAGAAATTACCCCTTTCTCAAAAAGCTATGTTGCTTCAGAGTGAGCCGTTTCTCACAATGTTTTATACTACCAACAGCTCTCCATTGCTTGTTACCAAGTAATTTTTTTGTGCTAACAATTATCTTAAGTAACTACCAATAGTGTCCAGTGCCTTTAAGACGGTAGTCTACAGAGGAACGCCGCATATAAAAAGGTGTGAACTAAACACCAGACTAACACACGATTCTTAACAATTCGCTCAATGTATTCTGGAAACTACACAGGAATCAGAGAAGGTCGAGGAAACGGTGACGATGACATAGTAATGCACAGTGGTTTTGATTTTATTATTGGCCAATATAAACATTTGTTTTAAACAATAATGAAAGGGTTGTTCTTATACTAAACTAAGATCAAACCACGAACCTCTCTCCATAACAACAGGCGTCGCTAAAATACGAGACATTTTCCCTTATTTTGTATTGTTCGATAGTATAATTATGTCCACTGACGATTTCATTTTTTACTCTAAAAGTTAATTTCGAGAAGAAACTATTCGAGCATTTTTTTTTCTTTGGTCATGTTTTTAGATTTAAATTGTATAAGGTCATAATATAGTATGTACTGGATAAAACAAAATATATATATATACATAATGAATAGGGTAGATGGCCTTAGCTTTCGATCCAAACCGAACTTTCTTCAGAACGGTAGTCTACCGAGGACTAAACACCAGACTAACACGCGTATACATAATTATATAGCGTTTAATGGTTGCTGTATTTCTAAAAATAGAGACAATTCTTCAATTCTTCATGCGTTGACACTTTCTCTACGGATTTTCGGCGGTATCTCATTAGTAAATGTCATTGTATCTCAAAAAACACGTTCTCAAAAACTGTGTTACTTCAGAGAGAGAGAGAGAGCCGTTTCTCACAATAATATCAACAGCTCTCCATTGCTTGTTAACAAGCAAGTTTTTACACTAACAATTATTTTGGGTAATTACCAAACGTGTCCAATGCCTTTCAGCATAAAAACCTACAGATAATAAAAACCAAAGCACCGAGACGACAACGAAACAAAAACTGTCTAGAAAGCCTGAACTAGTTTCGGGAGAACATTTTGAAGATCCGCAGTCCACCTTTTGAGTACGGTTGATGCATGATGATTCCCTCTCCAGCCACACAACCAATCCACAGTAAATCATCACAAAGCGATAACATACGTCTCCATTGCGTTGGGAGGAGAGTTCAAGTCATTATATCACCTTGATATACTGTCTGCCTCAGAGTACAAATACCAAACGTCACAACCTTAAAAAGGTCAGATTTATTAGTTGGATTTCGACGACAACAGAACCACAGCATATTCGTTTAAAGCAACTGGAAAATATTGGTAATTACTAAACAATAACTGTTAGCATATACACTCACTTTGGTATAGAGCAATGGAGAGCTGTTGATAGTATACAACATTATGACAATTGAATTTAGACGTTGTAAACCACTTACCAAACAAAATGACCTATGCATACATAGCTATGGCATTGTTTAATGCAAAACATAATTAATAGCCTGACGTTTCAACCCTAATCATAGTCTTTCTTGAAGGCTAACACATTGCGCGAGAAACAGATAACAGATTTTAGGGCCGAAGCCTTTTATTAGACATTTGAAAGCACAGGGTGTTATTTCCTTTCATCATTCTCTTGCAACTTCGAGTGACCGATTGAGTCAATTTTTTTTACAGATTTGTTATGTTATGCATGTTAAATTGGGATAAACCAAAGTGAGAATACAGGTCTTCGACAATAACCCATAGGTGTCCAGTGCCTTTAAGGCATGTCTCGCCACGATGAACTTGTAGAGTGAGCAGACTGAAGCAAGACGTGGATCGTATCAATTGCACGAATTTAATTTAAGACATAAGTAACATCAATATCCGCCGAAACATGAACAGAAAGAAACATATCTCACTTGAGTCGCGTCAGCTGGAGCAACATACAGAGTGGATGAATTCAGCTCATGTCAACATAGAGCAAGGATAATGTTAGGAGAGGTTGAAGTCTGTTCCAGGACTTTGACTATGATATAGATGTTGTATCTTGTAAATGAGAGGAGACTATTGGTAATTGCAAAGACCAGTCGTCTCACTTAGTGTATCTCAACATATGCATAACGAAACAAACCTGTGAAAACTTGAGTTAAATCGGTCATCGAAGTTGTGAGATAATAATGGAAGAAAAAAAAACACTCTTGTCACACAAAGTTGTGAGCTTTCAGATGCTTGTTTTGAGGTCTCGAAGTCAAATTCGTGGAAAATTACTTGTTTCTTGAAAACTACGTCACCTTAGAGGGAGCCGTTCTCACAATGTTTTATATAACCAACCTCTCCCCAACTAGCAAAAATCAATATAGAAAGGTTTGCGGTAACACCATGTAATGACTATCTCTAATGACTTGGGGTGGTTCTGAAAAGAACCGGTGGTTTCAACTCGACGTTTCGATCAGTATGCTCTGGTTGTCTTCTGGAGAAAGCACAAAGCAACAATTTGTTGACCGGATTCGAACTGTATTCAGGCAAAACCTCAACTCCCAACGCTTCAAAAAGAACAACCATACAGTGCCCGACAACAAAAGGTGCAATCACGTACAACACCGCCTAACAATAACGCCCCAAAACATACAGAGATTTTTGATTCGCCACCTTTGACCTCGAGTCAAAGCGGTTGCGCAGTAGGGTGCACGGCGAACATGAACTTGAAGAAACAATGGCGACCGTGCATGCTGGCACCACGCAGTCTAGAGCTATAGCTGAGTGTAAAACGAAACCGTTCAGGCGAGACATGGAGTGTATAGGGGAAGCCCTTGCTGTGGTTGTATTGTAGATTCAATTCAACACGGACTTGTTACTGATAGGTTGTTCTACTCCTTGAAAAGCAAGAAAGTAAAACCAAGTGTGGTTTACATATAACCTTGTGTTAATTGAGGAGAACAAATTGTGCTTGATAAATCAAACGATTGCAAATAATGCTTGTTAGTATTATTCCCTAAAGCTGACTTGAAGATAATGTGTGCATAATTATAGTAGACCAGAGGCATGTACAGTGCGTTGGTGTAGGCCACTTGGTCAATGTCAAATTACGGTTGGTCCATGATGATAAACTTACACGTGTACACTACTTCCTTTAGTAAATATTTAATGTGTTAAACATTAAATTTAATGTGTTAAATTAAACAATATTTAATGTGTTAAACAAATTTCATAGACGAAAATAACATCATTATTAAGACAAAATCCGTTACACGTGTACACTACTTCCTTTAGTAAATATTTAATGTGTTAAACATTAAATTTAATGTGTTAAATTAAACAATATTTAATGTGTTAAACAAATTTCATAGACGAAAATAACATCATTATTAAGACAAAATCCGCCCAGAGAAAAAGATTTGTCCTCATAGCTTCGCAAACAATTCATTCACCACGAATCAGCACCAAACTAGTGGGCGGGGCCTAATTGGGTGATGTGGGGGGCACTGTCCGTGGTGATTGTCTTATTAATTTGATGGATTTTAATGATGTATTGATTGTTGACAGGGAAACCGATGTCCACATTGTTTAATTACATCTTTGTTTACGTTTGTATTTTCCTTGGACGGCCCATGCAACTTTAAATGTCCAGGGACTTAAGATAAATGAATATGTGAATAAATTAAGATTCAGTTCGTTTGCTTTCTAAGTTAACAGAGGTAACGTTATAACCCTTACTTTGTGGCTTGAAACATGCATAAGCATGCATGGCTAAAATGTGAGTACAGCACTTTGATTTAAAGACACATAAACACTATTGGGAGTATTGGTATATGACAACGACTTGTCTTCACAGTTGGTGTATCTCAACATATGCATAAAATAACAAACCTGTGAACATTTGAGCTCAACGGTCGTCGAAGTTGCGAGATATTAATGAAATAAACAAACACCCTTGTCGCACCATGGTCACTCGAAGTTGTGTGCTTTCAGATGCTTGATTTCGAGGCCTGAAATTATAAATCTGAGGTCTCGAAATCAAATTCGTGGAATATTACTTCTTTCTCGAAAACTACGTCTCACTTCAGAGGTAGCTGTTTCTTAAAATCTTTTATACTATCAACTTCTCCTCATTTCTCGTCACCAAGTAAGGTTATATTTATGTCTTGAGTGATTACCAATAGTGTCCACTGCCTTTAATACACAGCACAGTAGTAGCTTATGAGACTGTTTCAATTTAAGTATTGGTACAGCATACTCAACAGCTGTCCATTTTCACGTAGATGCCTCCCTCATAACAAGTAATAATAACAGCACACACACAAAACAAAACAATTTTGTTGTGTTTTGTGCCCAATATCTAAAGCATTCCCCGAAGCAAGAGGTTTTTTGGTTTTAATTCATTCTCTCTCTCTCGAACATGATAATAAATGCCACGCTCTGCAAGCGGTGACTTCTCAATTACGGGTATTAACAATCAAGTCATTTCCGCTACCGTTTGGGACGAGATGGTGTACCGGGGACAAAGTGCGATCCGGCACCCTCGGCACTGCCCGTCCGCGCCTCGCTTGATCCCTTCGCGTCGCGCCGCATTTCCTGCGGCGGGGGGACCTTCCGAGCTCGAAGAAACTGTTGCAGTGATCAGGAGCTGCGCGCACCAAAAAACAACCCAAGCCGATCGTTCATCATTAATGTCTCAGGATCGTGAACGTGTTTGGTTACCGAATCGCAATTTTGTCAATGATGAAACAACACAAAAAAAACCCCGCTGGTTTTCGGGAGTAGGAAACTTAAGATTTGTTTTGAGTCGGCGAGACAGTGCTGTCTCAGTGTAAAAAAACCGACTGTCTACTGTATGCCCGGTACTTAAGTACGTTAGTAGAGTGAACGCTGCGAGATAAATAAATTACTCGTATTACGGTAATTGTTACACCGCATTAGCACTTTATATATCCCGACTATTGAAGGTGTATATACGTTTGTATTTGGGCTCTCTGCAGCTATTGTATCCGCTATCTGCTTATTGTAAACCGGGCTTCTTCGTCTTTAATTGCATCTGTCTCTTTGTCTGTCGTTGCTTTGCCATGCTGCTCTAAAACTCGCGCTATGGCCAACGCAATATCGGGTAACACGGTTTTCTTGAAGTAAACGGTATAGGCCTATTATATACGCAGGTCCGGCTACATTCAGCAACATAATGTTCAGTAGCGAAATGTTACTTGTTGCCAACCAATAAAACAGTAACACCACCACCACCACAACGACAACAGCACTTTTTTTCTTTTCTTCGGAGTAACAAGGGTGCTCTAAACCTATCCAGTTCTCTAGGCTATAGAGGTATACTAAAACAAAACTGGAACGGAAATTTAACGACAGCACAGTTTGTTTCTTAGATCCGGGCAAGTTTCATAAAGCGTGTATAAAGTTATCCTTTTCTAGCACATTTTGTTTCATTTTCTTTCAAACTGTTTCTTAAAAGTAATCCAAGAAGCACTCTAACCTCTCGGTGGTTTTACCAAGCAGACGCAGGTGACAAAATTACTCAGAGTGTTTAAAGACAGTGGACACTATTGGTAGCTGTCAAAGACCAGTCTTCTCACTTGGTGTATCTCAACATATGCATAAAGTAACAAACCTGTGAAAATTTCAGCTCAATCGGTCATCGAAGTTGCGAGATAATAATAATGAAAGAAAAACACCCTTGTCACACGAAGTTGTGTGCTATCAGATGCTTGACTTCGACAAATTATAAATCTGAGGTCTCGAAATCAAATTAGTGGAAAATTACTCCTTTCTTGAAAACTACGTTACTTCAGAGGGAGCCGTTCCTCACAATATTTTGTACCATCAACCTCTCCCCATTTCTCGTTACTAAGTAAGTTTTTATGCTAAAATTTATTTTGAGTAAGTACCACTATAGTGTCCTTGTCTATTGGACCTGACACATCCCTAAAACATGATATATTTTTTTGCCGGGGGTAGACAAGGTGAAGGGATGGACGCACTGAACTTGGAGCAACATTGTGCACTGAATATCGAGAGTTTTGGAGGAAGTGTGTTGTTGGCGCAATCTCTTCTAGGTAGAATAGTATTATACTTTATGGAGTAAACAACATAGCAGGGTATATGTACTTGTTGTAGGACAAAAAAACCCACAATGTCCACAGATTTACATTAAACTTACACAGTTGGGAGATAATGATAGTAGAAAGCTTCCCTGGAAATATTACTTGCTGGGGGGGGCTGTAGCTTTTGAGAATGAGTAAAACAATGTCATGAAAATATATTTCGTCTCAATTGTCGTGATCACGAGACGAACATTATTTTAGCATGTTTAAACGTATTTTCATGATATGGTTTTATTCGTTTCTCAAAAAACAACAAATATTTTAAGGTACGCTTTCTACTATCAGTATCTTCAAACGGTGTAAGTTTGATGCAAATCTGTTGACATTGTGTTTTGTGTTACAAAAAGTACCCAAATCCTTTAAACCGTGCGACCGTGGTATACGCTACAAACCACACCGTTTTGCTTCAAAATATCAGTAATTTCGTCTAGCCTCTATGCAGTGTCCTACAATCAGACAAGTGAAATGAACTAAGATCACATTGCCCTAATTATTCCCAAATCTGATGCCCAGTCACAGTCGCAACCACCACCAATCAGTCATCGTCAATTTATTAATTAATCAATCATGAATGAATTACATACTTTATCTCAATAACAAATTAATATTTCAGGAAAATATGGCTCTACAACCATGCCAATATAAATAGCCCAATCATGCGTGACGTGCCACCATCCGATTATTAAATTATAAGTGCGCGTTGGTTAAGACGCTCTGTGAGTTTTGGGTGCTACGCATCAGTTTGTCTAAAATACTACAGTTTAATAAGACGTCTGTAAATAAACCAGCTCTCCGAATGAAATCACACAATTCCCTAGTGTCGATTGGGGTTGATAGCTTTAGCATTCTAGATTCTAAATCTTTGGGTTTACTTTGCGACAAGAGGGTGTCTCCGCCATGCCCCCCCCTCCCCCATAGCAAGGTGCATGGTAGACCAACAATGACATGCATCGTTGACTACTCAAGTAGCGTACGGTTCGCTAATATTGCTTTTCAATGAGCAATCGAGAAACCCCTTCCAAACCGCTGGACCATGACATGACAGGGTGCCATCTGCCTTTACAGCTTCATCAAGTTTTTTTCCCTTCTGTACTCTCTGATTTTTTTTTGTCCTGAGGAAACCGGTTTGTTTGACATTACGTCTCGCTGCGCAGAGCACAACTAATAAGTTTTGCTTGGGAGCCTTTTTTTAAACATACCCCACACACCAACAAGAATACAATATCAAGTAAACTCAATCGTGGGCACGTAACGGTTCGTTACCGCAGTTATTGCCTACCGCCCCAATATATATACACACGTCTATATAGAGATGTCATATGCACATGCTACGCTTCATGCTTCCGCGATTATCAAGAGAAAGAAGACATTTGAGTCAATAAATTAAATTAAAAATCGTGCGGGAAAATTGACTTTGGACGGCGGAAAGGTTGTCAGTAAATAAGGCTAAAAACAAATGTGTGACGTCTAGGAGTAATGCTCTCATATTATTTAACTCACAAAGTAAAACCATTTTTATTTGTTATACAGTGACAAAATGTTGGGGCTGTCATAAAATAATAACTTTAATTCGCTTGCTGTTTTGGGTTGTACGCCTTGAATAAAAAACAATTGTGTATTTTACGAGATACGGTACATAGGTCCATGTTGTACACAACCCCAGCACGACTCACAGCACGATGTGAATACAACGGGGATAGAGCAAAAACGACACTTTCAGATTGGCGTGTGTTTTCTGAAGTTGATAAAATCTAAATCCCGCTGAGTTGCTTTCAAAGGATAAAGTTGTGTGCCTATGAAATGTATTCATTATTATCTCGCAACATCGACGACCAATTGAGCTCAAATTTTCACAGGTTTATTAGTTTATGCGTATGTTGAGACACACCAAGTGAGAAAACTGGTCTTTGACAATTACCAATAGTGTCCAGTGTCTTTAAAGACAACACCTCCCTTTACAAAAAAAGGTGATGAAACTTATAAATGTTTTACATTATCCATTATGAAGAAATCACACCACTAGAAGCGAATGTTTCACCTGCAAAACCAAAATGCATCCAATCAATCCAAAGAGATTTTATAAATCGTATTGAAACATTCCGTTCATGTATTTCCGGCACTCCGGGCGGTTTCACAACACAACACATCACTGTGAATGCCGAATCTCGAGTACAGCATTTGTTTGAAATTGACATACAACCCCTTTACAGATTTGCCAAGTATAAAAGGTGGGGTCATGTTTGGAAGAATTTGCATTCATTCCGACCACAATTAAAGTCAAAATCTTTAATAAAATCTAATCCCTGGTCTAAACTTTGAGCATTTATAGAGCGCTCTAACACAGGATACCGCAGCGCTTACAAGAAACAGTACAAGAAGTGAATAAATGAAGACACGAAAGGAAGGTCAGTTGGTCAAATAGCAATCAACTATTGAGCAGGAAAGTTTTAAGATGTTTCTTGAAAACTTCAAGTGACTCAGCTGAGCGAATTTGATGATGGAGAAGGTTCCCAAATGCGTGGGGCATGTGTGTGTGTGTAAACAGCACGATCCCTAGTAGCAGGACGTACTTTTGGAACTGCCAAGGGTTTGAAAGGACATCATGAAACCGCGAACAATGAATTATGAATGTTTTGAAACTATAAGGAACTGACATTATCACAAGGCAAACATGAGAAAGTTAAGCCCACTGGAAGACAGTAAAATATCAAACTACACAAAGGAAGCTTTACTGCAACATTTTCTTTGAATGAGTAACAGTACGGGGTCGGTGGTTAGTAGGGGCGTATCAACTTGTTCCATTAGCACGACTTACGAAGTTCCGTTATCACGAAAAAAATAAATAAAAAAATACGTGTTCACCTTTCTCATATGCTTTGCAAAAGCCGGACTAGGGCAAGTTGTTTCATCACCTGGGAAAATACTGATCACCTTTTTGTTAAAACAGAAACAAAAAACAAACAATCAAATAAGGCCCTAATTTGATTGTCTGCTCACAAGATATGCAGCGCGTGAAACACGTACTTCTTATGGGAGTCACAAACTTTACACATAAGCATTAAAGCGTGGACACGTTTGATAGTTTATGAAAACTTGAGCTCAATATTGGTCATCGAAGTTGCAAGAATAATATCGAAATAAAAAACACCCTTATTGCACAAGTGTGCTTTCCAACGCCCGAGAAAGGCTTCCGGCCTGAACTCTTTCTCAATCTCAAACATGTTGATGGGATATTACCTCTTTCCCAAGAACTACGTTACTTCAGAGGGAGCCGTTTCTCACATTGTTTTATATTATGATCAGCTCTCCGTTGCTCGTTTACAAGTAAAGTTTTTATGTTATATATTTTGAATAATTACCAAACGTGTCCAGTGCCTTTAAGTAATGCCGTCAAGTGCAGTGTTCGTAATTAGGCACTTAAGAGTTTAAAAAAGGAGTCGGCCAGTTTGATGAAAAAAAAAGAAGAAGACAATTTTAACAATTTCAACTTACAAGTTCCTAACACAACGCAAACCAATCTTGACACGACTCATACAAATAGTTAAGTAAGATTGTGTAAACTAATCGGTATCAGTTTTATCATGATCTTTAATAATTTTACAATTTTAGTGACATACTACAATTTTTTTTGCGGACAAGGACCAAGATAAACTCCATAGGTTCTACAGAATGACGAACTGAACAATTTAATTCAGCATGATCAATAAATGCTTTGTTCTTATTTCCCCCGGTAATTACTTTTCATTAGAACTTTACACTTTGCGGCTAGAAACAAGAAGAAAACGGACAATAAGAAGACGAACCTATAAGCTTTCTTGAAGACAGTGAACCTTTGGTAATTGTCAAAGACCAGTATTCTCACTTAGTGTATCCCAACATATGCATAAAATAACAAATCTGTGATTTTTTTTACTCAATTGGTCATCGAATTTGCAAGAGAATAATGCAAGAAAAAACACCCTTGTGAAATTCGTGTGCTTTCAATTTTCGGAAAAAAAAACCTCCAGACCTGGAGTATTATATTGTAATTCACAATTGTGCGAGAAATCTTTCTCAAAAACTCACTGCTTCAAAGGGAGCAGTTTCTCACAATCTACTGTTTCCTTACAAGCGGATTTTTCGGTTAAAGACACTGGACACTACATTGGTAATTGTCAAAGACCTGTCTTCTCGCTTGCCGTATCTCAACGTATCCATAAAATAACAAACCTGTGAAAATTTGAGCTCAATCAGTCATCAAAGTTGTGAGACAATAATGAAAGAAGAAAACACCCTTGTCACACGAAGTTGTGTGCTTTTAGATGCTTGATTTCGAGACCTCAAATTATAAATCTGAGGTCTCGAAATCAGATTCGTGGAAAATAACCTCTTTCTCAAAAACTACGTCACTTCAGAGGGAGGAGTTTCTCACAATGTTTTATACTACCAACATCTACCCATTACTCGTTACCAAGTCGGGTTTTATGCTGATAATTATTTTGAGTAGTTACCAATAGTGTCCACTGCATTTTAATTTTAACGCCGGTAGCAAAATGTTAGAAAAGTGTGCTTATGGGATGGGTTCTTCGTTTATATCCGGCAGATTTTGTGTCGACCTAATGGGCTTTTCACACAAGACACTGTTTTGCAGGCAACTTTGAGGCAACCAACTGCAGTCCATGCTACAGGACCACTTGGGTAGAAAATGAGTAATTTTTTAATAACTGACTAACGATTTCCAAGTATAGTATGCGAGTATTCAGTTGTGAATGGCTTCTCTTCATGAATTGTCTAGATCTTAATGCATGTAAATTGCCTAATGTGACATAACCCTACAAATTTCAAGTTTTTATTATAAATAATTTATAATTGTCTCGGGGAAAATGTGAACATCTGCATATATCTATTATTACACACAGTGACCAAAGATCCATCTATTTTCCGAAAGTATATTTCTCAAGTCACATTGAGTTCATCTTCAGCTTTGTTTCTCTCGGAAAAGGGGAAACATAATTTACCATGTGGAACATCTACAACTCTTTTGAATGTCAACGACAATAGACATTAGTATACATTTTCGACTGACCATTTTATTTAGTTTTTACGACAAAACAAAACATGAATTCGACTCACAAAATGAACATCGAATCATAATAACGGTGCATAACACTTTCAGAAACTAAATAGTTTTTTTCATTTTCGATATTTGATTTGTTTGTGTAATTACACTACAAACCATTGTAAATGTCCCGGAAAGGTCATGAAAATAGTGGTCTCACTCCTTAATCGGTGCCTTAACACCTTTCACGACCTACACCATCGTGTAACCCAAACGACAACCCAACATTCTTGCCGTGCAGGTTTTGAAAAAATGCCTTAAAATGGTAATCCATATATTAATCCTTACTGACTTGGTAAATATTCAACGTGAACCCCCCCTTCCCCCACGAAACATGTACAGTACTTGACGAAAACGTGATACAGTTGAAACCAACGTTTAGTAAGAGCAATAATTAATAGGTGCAACAATTCTCACAATTGTATCCTACAATATCAAATTGAAATGGCATTTTTGGTTTGATGAGCTTTATTCTAATTATAACTAGGAGCAAGTTATAAACCAATTCTAAAAATGCCCGAAACGATTATAAAAAGTTAGTCTAATAGTAATTTTAATCACTATTCATTTTCTATCAATTCGTTGCATGTTTCTGGAGGTTACTTTGAAAATATTCACCCGATATTCAAGAAAGATGTTCCCCCACATATATGAGTTAGATTTAAAGGCACTGGACACCTTTGATAATAGTCAAAGACCAATGTTTACACTTGTTGTTTCCCAACATAAATGAATACAATAACGAACCTGTGACAATTTTTACTCAATCGGTCATCGAAGTTGCAATAGAATAATGAGAAAAAAAGAAAAAAGAGAACAAAACGATGTCGCCAAAACATTGAAAACGACTTCATGTCTTTCAACATTTGAGTGGACATTTCCCGTTTTAAACAAAATTACTTCACTTCTCTCCATTGCTCGTTACCAATAATTTGTTTTAATAGTAATTACCAATAGTGTCCAGTGTCTTTAAAGGGTTTGCATGATTGGTAGAGCTGACGACATAGTCGCAGACAGTACTCATTCTTTGGTAATTGTCAAAGGCCAGTCTTCTCACTTGGTGAATCTTAACATAACCCATAAAATAACAAACCTGTGAAAATTTGAGCTCAATATTTGTCGTCGAAGTTGCGAGATAATAATGAAAGAAAAAACACACAGTTGTGTACTTTCAGATGCTTGGTTTCGAAACCTCAAAATCGAATTCTGAGGTCTCGAAATCAAATTCGTTGAACGTTACTTCTTTCTCGAAAACTATACGTTACTTCAGACGGAGCCGTTTCCCACAGTGTTTTATACTATCAACAGCTCCCCAGAACTCGTTATCAAGTAAGGTTTTATGCGAACAATTATTTTGAGTAATTACCAACAGTGTCCACTGCCTTTAAATGAAATAACAAACCTGTAAAATATTTGGCTAAATCAATGTGTGAGTTGAGAGATAAATAGTGAAAAAACCTGCAGAATTTCCACCATGCAAACACGTTGCCCTTAAATTTGGTTGTGGCAACCGAAATCAGCTGTTGCGTTTGTTTAGGTGTTCAGATACATTTTTTTCTCGAATATGGCTTTAGTTTAAAGGGTTAACATTTCAAACAAAAATTGGTTTTAGCATGAACGTCTATATCAGTAAGCTTTGATGGTTTTGTTCTAATCCTTAACAATCATGTACAACCTTAAAGGCAGTGGACACTTGGTACATGCTCAAAATAACTATTAGCATAAAACCTTATTGGTAACGAGTAATAGGGAGAGGTTGATTTAAAACATTGTGAGAAACGGCTCCCTCTGAAGTGACGTAGTTTTCGAGAAAGAAGCAATTTTCCACGAATTTGATTTCGAGACCTCAGATTTAGAATTTGAGGTCTCGAAATCAAGCATCTAAAAGCACACAACTTTGTGTGATAAGGGTGTTTTTACTTTCAGTATTATCTCGCAACTTCGATGACCGCTTGAGCTCAAATTTACACAGGTTTGTTATTTTATGCATATGTTGAGATACATCGAGTGAGAAGACTGGTCTTTGACAATTACCAATAGTGTCCAGTGTCTTTCAAAGAAAGTGTATCATTGCTCAACGATGAATAGTTTTTGATATACATTTGAATGAGATTCGGAAACGGAACCGAAAGAGGACAACATAACAAATTAAGGAAACATAACAAGAAGAAGAGAATAAATCTAAATTCTAAATGATCACTCAAATGGTTTCAGTATTAAGGCAACAATAACATTGATCATGTTACCCCAAATACTGATTGTCACGTGACAACCAATTGAGGTGATATCGGTGGGAAAATCAATCAAAACTCAACTGTTTGGCTCAAAATAAAATAATACAAACTTATCCGGTCGAAATAATAAAACTCCGTTAAGTCAAATGTAGTTTACAGTATATACAGCTATTTTTTTGAAATTAGAATTATTTACAATTTCTTCGTCAAATATACAAGAGAGAAAGTTAGATTGGTGGAAACAATGCTTCAAATCCCATACAATGCATGCCTTGTAGCAGATCCCCGTTGCCATGGATACCGATCACCATAGTTTTTGGCGAAATCAGTTTGCATCACGTGCACTTTCGGATAATAATTTTTTTTTTTTAATTTGTTTTATGTAAATTGTTATAAGCTTTTCAATATGCCCTATTCGACAACCATTAGATTTTGAGTGCGTAATGTTTATTTTGAAACAATTGGAATAACAATTGTTCAAGATTTACACTATCTTCTAACTTAAAACAAGTACAGCTGGCAATTGAAAGTTATCCTTTCTTCTGTTTGTTTTTCTTCTCTAGTTTCTGCTACAACAGTTCACCACTGCCTTTCATAGCGGCATATCAGAAAGCAAACGCTATCAAAGTTAACGACGCAGTACCTGATCGCAGTTTGACAATTGAAATAATTCAACCATCTCAACCAAAGCAAATTTTCTTGTTATTTCGAATGCTTCCCGCTTTCTTCCAGTTGACTTTGTTGTCAAGAATGTTTATCGGCAGTTTTGTCATCAGCTTCATTTAGTTGTTACACAAATTGTGCAATTATGTTTCTAAAAACGTTTTCCAAGGCAAAGTGATGTTTAAACGCTCTGAAAGAAAAACATCCACTTGAGCCGCCTTAAGTGTAGCTTCACATTAAACCGACAAAATACACGGTTACTAAAGATATAAGTTTAGAAATATAAGTTTTTTTCTGTAAAACGTGACGGGGAAACGAGCAAAGCGAAGGTGATTTTTAAGGCACTGGACACGTTTGGTAATTGTCAACGAGAACAGTGTTCTCACTTGGTGTATCTCAACATAATACATACAATAACAAACCAGTGAAAATTTGGGCTCAGTTGGTCATCGAAGTTGCATGAAAATGATGACACAAGGAAAAACACCCTCGTTGCACAAATGTGTGTGCTTCCATGTAGAAATAAAAGGCTTCAGCTCAAGTATTTCATTAATTGAGTGAAGAATTACCTTTTTCACAAAACACTGCGTTACTTCAGAGGGAGCCGTTTCTCAGAATGTTTGATGCTATCAACCGCTCTACATTGCTCGTTACCAGGTAAGCTTTTATGTTAATAACTATTTTGTAAAAAAATACCAATAGTGTCCAGTGCCTTTAATACTCTTGTTTTTAAATGACAAGTTGGGTGAACACACGTTTTCATCTTCTCTTCACCACAACGTAAAGGCAATTGCAAAAAAGACAAGCCTAAAAAAAAAAAGCACAATAAAATTGAAATATTTTGTTTTAAAAGTAAAAGTTACACTTGTATGTACACACCTTTCAAAAGGTGCTCCGTATACACAGTTTGGTCCCTCCATTTTAAAACTCAGCACAATCACCTAACCAGCAATCCTGTTCAAGTCAAGTATTTTGAATATACACAGAGAGTCGAATGTCTTACAATCAGACTATTAAAGGATGGTTATACTAGCGTAGGTCTATTGCACTTTGACGAGAACGTACCGAGTGGCACAACGGGCATCGCCCCGAGCCCGTGAACGGCCGGTTTGATCGGTAGGGGAAACGCCGGTGTCTGGGGAAACGACGGTGGTAGAATTGTCCGACAGTGGGCCGTGTACTCGCTCAAGTAGGCCCGCTCTTCCGGGGAGAGGGGTGCCACACAGCGCCCCGCACTCGAAGTCCAAACCCTGCTGCTCGTAAAAGTCGGACTCGGAACAGTCGCGGTGTTAACACTGGTCGCTGACGACTGGACTGACGTGACTGCTTTGACGTTCTGCAGTGGTGGTGGTGGCCCGGATTTTGGTTTGAAGTCCGGTGATATAATGTTCTCGATAGTGAAAGCTTGTTTGAGTGTGGTGGGGCTGGTGGCCGACGAGACGAGGCCGTGTTTTGACGGGTAGGTACCGGTGGGGGATGCCGAGCTGGCCGTACAACAAGTCATGCCCATGCTTGGCATGGGAACCGAGTACGGCGACAGGGAACCGAGTGCAGCGAACGGTGGCAGTCCAATCTTCGCCTGCTCCTGGAATATCTTCGCCGAGTCAATCTGCTTAATCTGTAGATTGTGATCAATGGCGGTGATCCTGGGCGATTTGAATCTCTTCCGACGTCTCAAGAAGCTGCCGTTCTCAAACATGTCGGCGCTGAGCGGGTGAAGGGCCCAGTAGCTGCCTTTTCCCGGGCGGTCTGGACGGCGGGGTATCTTGATGAAACAGTCGTTAAAGGAGAGATTATGCCGTAGAGAGTTCTGCCATCGCTGCGTGTTCTTCCGGTAATACGGGAACCGATCCATGATAAACTTGTAGATGTCGCTCAGTGGGAGCATCTTCTCGCCGGAGTTCTGGATCGCCATTGCCGTAAGCGAGATGTACGAGTAGGGCGGCTTGGCGTCGCTGTACGTGCTCCGAGCCGGTCGAGGCATGGTGATGGAGGAGTCAAGAACTCTTCAGAGCAAACAACAACCACAAAAAGTCAAAATTACATTCACCCGCAAATGCAACTTAGAGATCCAAATATAAACAAAAATCGTGTTATTTACACTTGTGCTGTGATGAGTTTTGTTGATAAACTGCAAAGCTCAGCAACAAAAACTAAATGGCCGACCTGACTTGAAACTGAATAACTTGCAAAATGTGCGTTTGTTGTTCTCCTTGATGCTGAGCGTGTGAGTTAAAATGATCAAATAGGTTCATTTCTGGTGTGGTGAAAAACAAACTCCTGCTAGTAAAAGTTCAGTCCGTCGATTCCTGGCACTGACGAGGGATAGAACATGACAGTAGCCCCTGTCATCCACTTCTTGCCGATTTCAATTTGAGAGGACGGCTTGGGGTGATCCAGCACTTAACCAACCCGGTCGGCCAGGTATAAACAGCAGGGGCCACGGACGAGAAAAAAAAAATCCACGGCTTGACAACAAAAAATGAAGCAAAGGATACTGTACCAATCGCAATGGCCGAGACGACATCACGGGTGTAGGCCCACCGATGTAGGCGGGCGCGCTTGTGTTGATAAAGCAACTTGGCTCCCCGTTGTGTGTTCGGCTGCGCACAGACACACACTGACACAGGCTAAGGTGTCAATCAGAGGCCGGGGCAATTGTGGGCGGGGTTCGCGGCCGCAGCGGCTCTCTCGGGCCGATGTGCAACAACGCAGCAGCGATCTTATTAGCTCTGCACACCTTGGGAACAATAAACGGTCAACAAGCCGGTGTGATTATCAACACCACAACAACTAGTCAAGTAGCGGGGGCAGCTCCCTGCACACACTGCAGCTAAACATGCCAACGCTAACGATCACGGACTTTTAGTTTCTTTTAGAAGAAACTGCCCATAGACTTTGGCAATTGATTCGAGACGACGTACGGTGTTATTTAATTGTTCAATTTTGTACACACGCCGCTCCCAATCAGTCAAATTAGTTTTTATCCAAAACAGGCCCCCGCACTCTCTCTCTCGTTTTTTTTCCAGTTTTATATCAATAAATCAATAAATACCGTTGAAACTTGAGCTTTTTATATAAAACAGTTTGTCAAAGTTTATGGAAAGGCTTCGATGAAATCCGGTTTTTTAATTAGGACCTTGCCGAAGCAGTTAAGATCTCGCAAAGGCTGGATACTGTGTCCCCCAACCCTAGATTATATGACCCGAAAAGATTATATATTTTGTTTATAAATCATGTGTTTTTAAATTTGTTTTGAGAAAATAGAATTCTGTTGCCAAATGCTCAACAACCAAAAAGACTTATGGTGTAATGCAAACCAACAGTTAATGTCCTAATGTTTGACTCTTAATTTGTGTATCGTCCGTTGCAAAGAAGTGTTGATCCATTACTGTTTTAAAGGGATAATGTGCAAAGTAAAAGTTTGAAATATAATCAATGTTAATTAACAGTGTCCAATGTTGATGTTGACCAATAATGAACATCGTCCAACATTGACGTTGACCAATATTGTATAGTGTCCAATGCTGATGTTGGCCATAATGAACAATGCCCACTATTGACGTTGACCAACATTGTATAGTGTACAATGTTGACGTTGACCAATAATGAACAATGTCCAATACTGATGTTGACCAATAATAAACAGTGTCCATTATTGATATTGACCAATGATAAACAGTGTCCAATATTGACGTTGGCCAATAGTGAACACTGTCCAATATTGACGTTGGCCAATAATGTATAGTGTCCAATATTGGCGTTGACCAATAATGAACAATTTCCAATAATAACATTGGCCAATAGTGAACAGTGTCAAACATTGACGTTGACCAATATCAAATAGTGTCCAATGTTGATGTTATTCAATACAATATATAATAATTTCCTCCAAAATAACTGAAACGAGGTATCAACTGCCAACACTGGATCTGCCCTTCTCAATATAGAACGCATGCGTAATAACCACGTTCTTGCTTCTCAGTTGTCTGCACATGAACACATGAACACATTCTCTAGTTTGAATCACGAAAACAAAGCAGGCGATACGCATCAAGTGATAGAAAATTAAAGTGTGCTTACTCAATTTGTTAATGAAAAGAAAAATGAAAGAAAAGAAAGCTACTTCACGTGAAAGGGGTAGGTGAAATGGTCCCTATGCCCTTGGGTAAATGGGTAAGACAAATTATAATACTTAACAGAACGGGTAACGACACATTTTTGCTTGGGATGAAGGGTCGGACTTAGTTATAAACGTTACTGGACACAAGGTTTTCACATAAAAGTGTCATGGAAATTGCTTTGGCATTGCTGGTACAATTGGTCAACCACATTGCATTGAAGGCGTGTCGAACACAGTGGGCGGCAGGATGGTACGATACTGAAAAGAACGGAACATGGGTTGGACGTACAAGTCCGTGTCGAGACAAAGTTGGGCTGTGATGTTAAGAACCTGTTGACGGACGAATCAAAGTCACAGCAGACGTACACATTCACGAATTGGACCTTAGAATGGTCTTAAAGACACTGGACACTATTGGTAGTTGTCGAAGACCAGTCTTCTTACTATGTGTATCTCAACATATGCTCAAATTAAAAATCTGTGAAAATTTGAGCTCAATTGGTCGTCCAAGTTGCGAGATAATAATGGAAGAAAAAAACACCCTTGTCACACGAAGTTGTGTGCTTTCAGATGCTTGATTTCGAGACCTCGAAATCGATTTCTGAGTCTCGAAATCAAGTTCGTGGAAATTTACTTCTTTGTCGAAAACTACGTCACTTCAGAGGGAGCCGTTTCACACATTTATTTTATGCAATCAACTTCTCCTCATTACTTGTTACCAAGTAAGGTTTTATGCTACTAATTATTTTGAGTTACCAATAGTGTCCAGGGCCTTAAAATATGAATTATAGATGACGTCAAACCACCGTTTCAGTTGTCATTCTTCACGAGAAGATACGCAATTTACGTATACGGTCACAAACATTACAGGAGTTGCTACAATTTACAACCGGACCCTTATGTTCGTAAATATGCACGTGCTTATTTACGTCAAATCACAGTTTCGGTTGTAACTCATTGCGTGAGGTTGTACAATGTGAAGATACACACGTTACGTATACGGTTCAGTGCCTCTAACTAAGTCTGGTTCATACTATATACCGCTGAATGCGGTACGGGATTTGACGTCCCATGGCTTTTTCGTAATGAATATTTCCACATGGCAACTGATGCGAATATTATTCGTTGGATTTTGTGACGTCAACATTTGTATATTCGCACTCGCAGGAAGTATGAACCGGGCTTTTACCAAATTGTTCATTCTCACTCATTACGTACTAATACATTTACCCCCAAAATGACAATAATAAACTTTGTCAGTCACAACTGACTATACCGACAAAAGCAGTTAAAATCTCACACACAAGACAAACTAACAAAACCATGAATCCGTCATATAGGCTTCTGGAGATGTGGCCGAGTTTACTAATGCGTGGAACGGTCAATTACGCGGGGAAAAAAACAGCAAACAGTGGGCTTTCCAAAAGCGCGCCAAACCATGATGGATGGTACTATAGACGCAAGTCCCCTCTTGAAGCATCATGACAAATTGGGCGGTTAAACACATCATGGACCGGATGAATTAGGACTCGTTCCCTGATTCATCGTGGTAATTAATAATATATGATTATGTGCAAGCTTTTGTCCGCATTGTTGTTATTGAAGGGGTGGTGTTGATGGTGGTGGGGGCTCTCTGCGCTAGCTTTAAAGAGGCACGACTGCCATTTCTACTATCATTTTTTTTTTTTTTTTTTTTTACAAATGTCTCTATATGGTTGAAGCTGACTGACTATACTCTTTAATTTCTAAATGAAGTCGTGAAATTTTCCTTTATGTGAGCAAATCACGATCATTTTGTGCATCAATATTGGCAGGCTCACAGTGACCCAATTATATTTCAAAACTGAACTTCATTTCTGCTGACAGATTTTGAAGTGTCTAGCTGACAAGCGTTTTACATGCTGAAACATCCGGGTCAGAATTGACCCGGATTACATCAGTCTCTTTTCGCCTGACCCATTTATGGGTCAGTTTGACCCGGAATCTGTATCATGATCTAGAAATGTGTTAAACTGGACACAAAATCTAAGTCAAAAATCCAATGTTTTTAAAATCCGTTGCCGGGTCAGCCTGCCGGGTCAGCCTGACCCAGAAAAGGGTCAGGACCAGGGGACCCGGATTGAGTTAAATTCTGACCAGGATTTTGTCTTCTTCTTTAGAGTGTACTAATGTGTTTTACGTTGGGAAATGATATGCTTCATGTTGGGAAACACAAAGTGAGAGCCACTGGTCTCTGACAACTAACAAGTTTCCAGTGCCAACACACCGGTAAGTAAGAAAGGACCGGGCTCAATATATTAGACTACATTCTTCATACGAAGCTAAAAGAACATGGCGATAGTCTGAATGAGATGTTTTTGTGATCATAATTGAGAAACGAGGGCCTCAAATGATTAGCCAAGCTTGAGGGTTAACCAAGACGTGATTGAAATTATGAGACATTATTGTGGGCTAGATAATTGATTCCCCTGTGTAGGTACAAGGCTACATTCAAACACACCCACATAGAGTCACTAACGACTTCACTTTTTAATTCTTCCTGAAACAATAACAGATACTGCCAAATCAGTCTCCGTTTTAAAGGCAGGGTATACCATAGACTAGGCCCCTGTCTAATTATCCGCAAGGATAAAGAAGGTCCCTGCTGTCAGATGCAGTGATTCTATTGGGTACACGCAGTGACATGAGCTTTCCATAGATGCCCAAATATTACACTGCTGTCACGTCCGCAATATATTTCGACCGCGTATCTGTATGTGGAATTGAGTGTGGTCAAAGGTGAAAGTACACGCCGGTTTTTGAGGCAGGTCTCTGGCGTTGTCATGTTATCACGAGCCTCGAAGTGTGACGTCAGATGTCACGAGCCTCGAAGTGTGACGTCAGATCTTCAGGCTAGGTAAACCATCGATTTGTCAAAGGCGAGTTTCATTAGTTGGTGCACAATCAACATTATGAATAAGTTAACAAAATCCGTGAACATTGGGTTTCAATTTGTCAACGACGTTATACAAAAACAAAGCAAGACGAACAAAACCCTTGCTGTATGGAACTGAGTTATTACTCAGATGCTTGAAATAATCTATATTTGAACTATTCTTTAAATGAGAAAATACATCCCGTCTCCTATTCAACGAACACGACTCTCCAGAACATTATGACACCGTGACTGCACAGTGAACAAACCTATTTACATTTCAAATTGTATGTCGAGGGGTATATAAGTTACCGCTGTGTGTGATTTGCCCTGTCTGGCGGCGGTGAATGGTCCGTAAAAAAAAAATAAAAAAAAAATATGTGAATGATCTAGAAGTTACCGACCGCTGAAAAGAGTCAAGCTTACAAAAGGTTTGAGGTCCATTGAAAAAACCCTTTACAAGAAAAGCGTTGTTGTGAGCCACTACGACCGTGACTAACAAACGTAACACCCTCTTTGCTTTTCAATTAAAGATAAAATAAAATTGCAGCACCTTTGAGTTATTTAATCAAGCTAAACAAAAAACTGTCAGAACATATCATGAGTTTTTTTTTATCCTGTCATCATTCATACTTTAATAATGGGTTCGATTGTGTGTCACCAACTTTCTCTAGATTCGGCCGATGAATCAAAAGTGTATTGTTCGGTTTTGCACTTCTCAATATTAAAGTTATTCAGTGTGACGAACGTCTCTAGTTCAATTTAATTCAATGAACATTTATTTTGGTCTTGGCCTCCAATGATAAAGGCTAGTACATTATTGGGGTTTCATAAAACAAAACAACGGTGACATATTATACAGACAATTATTTTCAAGTCGCAAGGGCAAGACTTGGGATTGGGAGAAGCCTTGGCATGTGTACCATTTGGTTGACTCGGACATGCTGGGCACAATGTAGGTGATGACATTTATTGCACTCGATTCAATTAATGTCAAAACATTGATAAAAGCTCCAAAACAGAACACTTAAAAATAGGGGAAATTATGTAAATATATGGCCAAGTTTGATTATTTTTCACTAACATTTGGGGGAGCGATCAGATGACGTGACTTGGCTGCTCAACCATTTTGAATTGACCCACGTTCAGCATTTATGAACAACTATGCTATAATCATCGTGGTGTTAAATTAAGACCATTTTGTACCTTTTAACAAAAATACTTTGAAAGTACCGCCGTGATTTCCCGTTCTTAATATAGTATATTAACTTAATTAAGTAAACTATAAAAAGTTAACTATTGTTAATCCCCACTCTATTGTTGAATGCACTTCAAAGGTGTGCGGCGGCAGCACCAGAGCTTAATTTATAAATAACTATAACAATATTGGAGTTCTATAATTATACACACGTATACACGAATGAGGTGCTCATGGTGCTTTAAACAACGAGAACCATATTTTAATACCGGTTTTGAAGTTGATGTATTACGAGACGCATTTATATGTAGCACCTTAAGAGTTTCGAAGATGCTGATTATAGGAGTCCGATGACATTATCGATTATCTAGATTACGAAACTGGTCTGTTTCTGGTATGTCTGGTCTGATTATCTGAGTTAAGCTGAGTACGAGTGTTTTCTAGCCGAGTACCTAAGTAATTTGCAAACTGAAAGAGTTCTTTTTGTCTTTTCTGTTTGGCCGAGTACGATTTCTTTTTACCAGCCAAGAAAATGATTTTGTTTTTGCCATAGCCGAGTACGAGTATTTTGCTAGCTGAGCACGAGTATTTTTTTCTAGCTTAGTACGCATATTTTGCTATCCGAGTACGCGTATTCTGCTGGCTCAGTATGAGCACTAATAGCACCGATACAGTACTCGAGCACTACTTGAAAAGCACAATACGAACAAAACATAATGCCTTTAATGCAAATATCACTTCCATGGTATTATGATGGGTATTATATTGTAGTCTGAAACAATTATGAAATAAATGTCATGTTAAATTGAGTTGATCGAATTGTAACGCACGTTCGTCAAGCAACCTAATACAACAGCCGTGGCAGTGAATTAATAAGTGCCAATTAATCAACACCTGTGCTAATAATACAGTTGAGTGAAGCCGTCTGCTCAACACATAACGTTGGTGCCATCGGTTGTTCTAGATGATGAAACAATGAACACATATATACATTTATCTGACAAAATGAATAGTTATATAAAATGTACACTTACCCGAGGGAGGTCTTGGTGACTCGTCTTGTGGTATTGATATACACCGAGGTTGATCAAACCGTTAATTTAGACATCGAGGTTGAACGCACGCCTTGACGCCCATGGCTCCCAGTCCTCCAATAACATCACGCCCTAATAGAGTCAGAGACCAGACCAAAGAATAAGATAACCTCCACTTCAGCAATTGTATAATTGTCATTCTTCAATTTATATCACTTAATAACAAATACACATGAAATCGGCATAAGTAACTGTGAGAAAGTGTCCAATTTGCACCCCCTAGCGTGCCCTACAATTTCATCGCGCATGAGTACCACTTAGGTGGAAGAAATGGAGCGTTCTGGCGCCGTTTTGAGGATCAAGTTTTCAAGAAAAAAACTGGCGGGAAAAGTAGCTGTTACACACGGAATGGTTTCGACACATTATGGGTGTAGACCTATCAACAACATAAATGATTTCTGTTTGTCGGGATGCACGCATCGTTTGAGTATTTCGTGACTCTGGGGCATTTTTCTTTAGAGAGTTTAGAGTTGTGTTACATTGTGCAAAAAAGAACAAATCTGAAAGACAATCATTTAATGGATGATAAATCCGAATGGCTAGAAGATGTTTCGGTGTTTCTTTTCTGGTTTTGGACTCTTTACGAGTTTGTTCATAGTAATATAATCTCCGAGACGTGTTTTAACGTGCATCTGATAATATCAAGGTAATATTATATGTGGATGATTTTTGGTAAAATTATCATAACATAATTAAATTTAAATTCTCAAATGTTATAATTGCCACCATGCAAAAAGGGTCTATGATCTGATGTTAAGAGTCTTTCTCGAAGGCTAAAAAGGAGAAAGACCCTGCGGTAGGGGGTCAATACATCATGCCACAAACTATGTTTCACCGAGCCAAGCAACAGAGTCCAGCATTCTCCTGAAGACGACCAGGGCATACTGATCGAAACGTTGAGTGGTTCTTTTCAGAACCAACTCAAATAGATATTCAGATAATAATAATAATAAGACATTTGTAAAGCGCCTAATGCAAAAGCCGCTAAGCGCATAAAAGAAACAATAACATAAACAATTAGAGAAAGATACAAGATACAAATAGGCAAATTACAAAAAAGAAGCTTTAAGAAAAATGAGTTTTCAACAGGGACTTAAAATATTGTAAAGATGCTTGGCGAATATGCACAGCAAGACTTTTCCAAAGAAACGGTGCGGCGTAAGAAAAAGATCTGTGGCCATAAAAAATGGAAGAAGCTCTAGTAGCAGAAAGCAATGACTGTTGAGATGATGTTGCCACAAACCTTTCTAACTTCCACATGTAAAGTTTCAAATCCTGTTTATAATTAGTATAATGTTCACTTCCTCAAATCGATATTGAATATATCGTTTTGCACGCTACTGGTGTGTTTCTAACACAAATCACAATACAAAATTGAAAGGGTTTTTAATAGTGATGTGGAACATCATCACTGAAACACTCCCGCTAATAATAATTGTCAAATCTCATTTATAAAGAAGGATTTTGATGCAATAATACTTGTAGATCTCTTCTTTCGTTCCAATTAAGCTACGCAGCGGTAGCAATGTAAGAACATGAAGGGTTTTGGGTTTCTAAGGCACAGGTGTGAGGCACTCTGACGTTTCTATTAATAAAGGATTTTGTACAATGATAGTATTAATAGTACCGGTATCATAATATGAACATTTATATCATGGAGTTGAAACCATCGGTTCTTTTCAGAACCACCCCAACTCATTAGAGATTAGCCATTACATGGTGTCACCGCACAACTTTCCATAACATTATGACAATGCACATGTTTTGTGAGAACCCATCTTAATCATCCACACATTTGAAGGAAGTTTAGAGGGAAGACATTATGAATTATAATAAAGGATTGATAGAGTACAATTACATTTTAACTCACACTTATATCCACACTTTTTTTTAAATAGAAAACAGCAAACAGGCAAAACATTAAACTATAAAGTTGTTCAAATAGTCGCAGACAGTGGACACTGTTCGTGTTTTTGTGATCAACTATGAAAAACATAACTTGTGAAAATTTGGGCTTAAATCAATGCTCGAGTCGAGCGAGAAAAAGAATGCAAACACAAATGTACCACTTTCAACATAACATTGTTACCCTTAATGTATATTGGTTTGCGGTAACACCATGTGTGTATCTACTTGCCAGGTTAAGTTTGTTCGTGGAGAACTGCCTTGCTTAATTCTACTACCGCGGAGTAGATTGTTCGGGTGTTCGGGAGACTTCTCAGTTCTGAAAGAACTGTCCTGCTTATTAACTAGTATTACCCTTGTTTTTCATGTACAGTTTTCTCGAATATGACTTTACTTTTAGAGGCCATTTAAAAAAACAAAAAAGAAAAAGGGTTTAGTATTCGTATTTTTTTTGGTGATCAACCATGGAATAACGAACCTGTGGAAATGTCGGCTTAACTCTTTGCGTCAGAGTAATGCGTAAAGGGATGACTTACAAAAACTGTTCTTCAAAGTCCTCCCCAAGCAATTTGTCCAAATGATTACCTCATTAAAGTTGTTTTGAAGCACTATTTGATTTCGGCATGGTTTCCTCACTGGCCTTGCAAAAGGCTTTGAAAACGTTCAGTTTTTAACAGAATTTTTTTTTCATTTTTGATGAAAAAAAATCTGTTCTCTCCTCTTACCGGCTGGGTTTGTTCAACCAAATTTTACTTTGTTTATCATATGAATATCTTATGAATAAAACAAAACCAGCATAATTTTATCATTTTGAAAACAACTCCAAGAAAATTTGCAGTATATTAAAAAAAATTTGAAAATTATAACGACCGTGTGGTTAAAAAGGAACCTGTTACTTGAATAAAACCCGTGATAGTTGGTGTAACCTTTATACTGATGTGTGTTAAACAGGATTTGGGTACTTTTTCAAAATTTCCATAGATTTACATTAAACTTACAGGGTTTGAAGATAATGATAGTGGAAAGCCTCCCTTCCAATTACTGAGGTGCTGTAGTTTTTGATAAATGAGTAAAACAATGTCATGAAAATACGTTTGTAAATGCTTAAAGACCTGCTTGAACGAAAATGTCAAGTCGTGAACTTTGCTGAATTCCACTTAAAATGTTTTCGATGAATAAGGAAATCGAGTCATATGATTATAAATAGGTTTCAATTGTGTAAAAAAAAAACATTTTGTATGCCCTTGTCCAGAGCTTTTCTGCGAGATTTGCGAAAAGCCCCGTTACGTAATCACTCTCAAAACGTCATAAGTAGATAAAGCCGCTTTGTTGCAGCGTTGATGTATAACAAAGCAAACTCCCACAAATGACGTCAGCGGCATTGTCCTTTGACGCCCGCTCTCAACGGCAGAATGGTTTTTAGTTTTTCAAAAAACCTCTAGGTAGGGGCCTGATTTTTTAATCGATAATTACGAAAAGTTCAGAAGTGTACACATATCAAAATTACATTAAAATGGTGAACAAGTGCATTATAAACAAGTAAAAATACCATTTCTGTTGAAAACATTCCGCTCAGGTAGCTGTTTAAAATAATGTTCGTCTCATGAAACGAAAATTATTTGCATGACATTGTTTTACTCATTACCCAAAAACTACAGCACCTCAGCACGTAATATTTTCAGGGAAGCTTTCTACTATCATTATCTTCAAACTGTGTAAGTTTATTGTAAATCTGTGGACATTGTGTTTTTTACCTACAAATAAGGTACATACACCCTTTAAAGGAACGTTACAGAATTGGTAAGAAACAAACATCGTGAAGATCACAGATTTAAATAAAACTTACACGGTCTAGTGATAATGATAGTAGAAAACATTCCTTTAAATACTTCTGTCTGACATTTTATATTTGATGAGAAATAAATAATCTAATTTCGCGTTTGGAGTTAATCAACCAGTGAGCATTTTATTCATTGTATTTGGCATCATCTGAATGCAAAATTTGTAATCGGTTTTTCACTATTCTCCCGTGACCAAGAAGGCCGATCGATCTCGAACTTCTACAGGTTTGTCAGTTTATGTATATAATGGATTACATAAAGTGCTTACAACTGTTTTGGTAGCAAAACAAACTCTGATATATTCCTTTAAAAGGAATGTACATCAGTACTTCTTCAAGTTCCCTTCCCCCCCCCCCCCCAAATTACTCAGGAAAGTACTGCATATACAGTGATTATACACACATGTTTAAGGGTGAAACTAAACAAGCGTCTTTATCCTAGATGCAAATTGAACAAAATATTAACACATAAACCCTCTCCACTGTGCGTGTTTTCATACTTACAACAAGTTGGACAACAAGTTGTCTTTTCCATTCCAAGCCCATTTAACTCATCAAAATATTTCCCCCTTCCAAAAAAAATCCCCCCAAAAAATCGGGCACTTTGAAAATCATCGTCAGCCCAATAAATCAAAGTAATGCACAAACCAGAGTCCATCAAGGCACATGGGGGTTATTTATATATTTACCCATTTGTCTAGTACATTGTCATGTTTATTGTTAGTGTCTGCCGTCCTCCTGATGGTATAATACGCTTGGCCTAACCCATACATCCATGGATTACCTCGTTCCCCTCTGGTCCATCTTCAAGCAGCACATCTGTGTACGTTATTATTGTAATTGAGCTGTCACAATGTCGTGCCTGTCAAACCTTTTAATTTGCACAAGTTAATTTCATCGTTGTTCCTTAAAGGCACTGGACACTATTGGTCGAAGACCAGTATTTCAACTTGGTGTATCCCAACATATACAGAAAATAACAAGCCTGGTGAAAATTTGGGCTCAAAAGGTAGTTGAAGTTGCAAGAAAATGAAAAGAAAAAACACCCTTGTTTCACAAATTAATTATCTTGCTTTCAGAAGGCTTCTGGCCAGAAGTCTTTTGTTATTTTGATGAGAATTTACCTCTTTCTCAAAAAGTACGTTACTTCAGACGAGTCGTTTCACACAATGTTTTGTTTTACTATCAACAGCTCCCCATTACTCGATACCAAGTAAGGTTCTATGCTAACATATATTTTGAGTAATTACCAACAGTGTCCACTGCCTTTAATGCACACAAAAGACCCTGTGAGTATTCTTGAACGGCTCATGCGGAGAGCCCCCTCTGTTTTATATTAATAGTTATGATGATTATTTTAAGAGTGTGCGCTCTCGAAGATTATTTAAATCCCAGCACTGTTTTAGTTTCTGGTTGGACGAGTTTCAAGTGAACCTCAACGATGCACTGGACAGTGACGACTGGTCGGGAGGAGAACGTAAAGAAGGCAAGGTCTCAGGGCGGGATTAACTACTCGGCAAGGGTGTGGGGCACGACCATGTGCTTATACATGTATTATTTCCCTTTTTGGCAATCTTGGCCCAATTTCATAGAGCTGCCTTAGCAGAAAATAGTGCTTAAATATATTCAGCTAAGCAGAACAATTGTAGGATACCAGTAACAGGTTATACATATAGTGTTTTCGGTGGTAACCTCAATCTGGTAAGCATATTTCGTTGTTGTACTTGAAATCTCTATATTCAATGAAATTTTGTTCTGGCTTAAAGCCATTATACACATTCGGAACAGAACAAAATAAATAAAAGTTCACAGATTTACAAATAACTTACAGGGTTTACAGAAGGTAATGGTGAAAGACTTCTCTTGAAATATTATTCCATGAAATGCTTTACTTTTTGAGAAAACATTAAAACAATTATCATTTGTCGACCACGAGAATTACGGATTATAATAAACACATGTCATGACACGGCGAATCGTGCGGAAACAAGGGTGGGTTTCCCGTTATTTTCTCCTGACTCCGATGACCGATTGAGCCTAAATATCACAGGTTTGTTATTTTATATATAAGTTGTGAATGTGATACACGAAGTGTGGGCCTTGGACAATACTGTTTACCGAAAGTGTCCAATGACAAGCGCATAGCTCCCCAAACAGGCATGGTATTCGGTCCTTGGTGAAAAGTACGATTTTATTTGATTGAGTACGAGGGCTGACTTATACGAGTAGGCTTCAACATACTTTGCATGTCATTTTAAAGGCTGTGGACACTATTGGTACTCAAAATAGTTATTATCATAAAACCTTACTTGGTAACGAGTAATGAGGAGAGGTTGATATTGAAACATATTGTGAGAAACGGCTCCCTCTGAAGTAACGTAGTTTTCGAGAAAGGAGAAAGAAGTCATTCGACTCGAACTTGATTTCGAGACCTCAGAATTAAACGTTGACTGGTCTCGAAATCCAGCATCTGCACGCACACAACTTCGTGGGACAATGTTTTTTTTTTTTTTTTTTTTCAATATTATCTCGCAACTTCAACGACCAGTTGAGCTCAAATTTTCACAGGTTTATTATTTTATGCAGATGTTGAGATACACCAAGTGCGAAGACTGGTCTTTGACAATATTACAAATAGTGTCTTTAATCACAATTTTTCTAATTTTTCCACGGGGAAAATAAATCGGAAATCAGGCTTGAGTTGGATAATTATCATGCCCTGCCTGGGTGAAATGACTTTTAATTCCATATGCTTTTGAAGAATGGTTGGAGTAAGATGTCAAATTTTTGCTGTAGATGTGTCGGCTTACGGGATTGAGCTTGTGGGGTCTTTTAGACTGGGGTAAAATGTCCGATGTGGACACCACAAAACAATTATTTAGACTAACAAGTATCATACAAATAAGAAAGCACTGAAAATAAATTAAGTACATACATATTTAAGAAAACCATCAACAATAAAACACAAAAAAGGAAGAATTTAATTTACATTGATGAGCAGTGCAAATAAAAAAAACAACACCCACACAATGACACATGCCAATAGCCAATGTCGTTTCAGCCAATCCCCCCAACCAGTGTCCAACAAGAAAGACCAGCGTAAAACAAACTCCCCATACTCCAAGAATAACTATTTGCATAACACCATCCTGCCAACCAGACACGAATTAGCCAAGGCAGACAAATGACATAATAACAAATATCCTCATTACCAAGACGATTTTGGCAAACTAAGGAACAACTTAAAATTAATTCGGTTGGAAATAACACAGAAATTACCATTTTGATACAATCGGGCAGAAATCTGATTGACGCACGCGCTTGGAGTGATTCCAAATACAACCAACAAAAACCATCACCTGCTAATAATCCATTATGCGTCTAGATGATCAGTTTATGAAATTAAGTGCCGAGAATTTCAGCTTATGAAATTAGACAGTCATTTACGGTTCATAGATGCTCGGTTCGTTCCGGCACTCTCGTGATCCCCCCCCCTCACCAAAAACAATAAAAACCAATGATAACACGCGTGGAGTGATGATACTGCGCTATTACAATTAATTAAGACGTCGCCACGCCTCGCGAGGCTGCCCTCTTGTCGCCGTGTCTGCGTCGCGGAAACACCGTTCAAGGATCATGCCGTCGACCCGCTGCTGGCTCAAATTTCGGAAGTCCCGGGGCTAAACAAAAACAAAAAAAACGCCTAGACTTGAAGCTACAGATGGACGCAAACATAAAAAAAAATTAAAGCTATATTTTCATCTTCAGGGAATATTACAGAATTGGTAAAACAAAATTGTCTAAGATCACAGTTTTTACCTTTAAACGAACATTGTCTAATGATGAGGAAAAGAGAAAACATCCCTTGAAATGTTTCTGTCTGAAATGCCATATTTGATGATAAAAAAATAAAAACTAATATCCCGTTTGGAGTAGTGAGCGTTTTATTCATTTTGTTTAAATCGATGTCGTGCCCCAAAAAATGTGTAATCAGCTTTTCACCATTTTTATCGTGACCCAGAGAGCCGATTGATCTCGAACTCCTACACATGTTTGTCAGTTTAATGTGTGCTTACACTGCCAGCAACTGTTTTGTTAGCACAAAAAATAGTCATGTAATGTTCCTTTAACTGAACATGTAACAGGGCTCATTGCCAGCACGGCAATATAGAGATAAAGTTTCAACTGACGCGAAGGGGACAAAAATCACGAAATCCGGGGGAAGTGGAGAGTTTTTTTTTTAAAAGTGATATTGATGCTCTGCGTTGCAGGCAAAATATAAACAAGACTAAATCTTTCCAAACAAATAATTTTTTTTACGGAACTAAATATTTTATGACAGGCTTTTTGTCGGTGTGTATCTTATTGTTTGTCCTGTATTGACCCGTTAATAAATTTATTAGTATTTCAAAGCGTATGAAGCCAGGTCTTTTACTCGGCAAATTGTTGTTGTTTGGAATTTAAAGTTGATACTGTTTTTCTTCTCTCTTTATTTTCTTTCTTAAGGCCATGCCGAAACGAAGTAATTTCCAAGAAGGAAGTTCATTCTCATTTCATTTTTCTCAATAATTTCTTGAGGACAGTGAGTTACAGCGAGAAGATTTTGTCTCAAGTAGGCCTACTGTCGAAGGGTTCCTGTAGCATCAGTGCAGTTGGTTGCTTCTAAGTTGCAAAGACAAAGTAAATTGTTTTATAACTAACGACTCCGGTTTTGTGAACAAATCACAATATTTCCATTAACCAATAAATTGATGCGGTCACAAAATGTTCCTTTATTAATTAAGCACAGCCATGCATTTTGAAAAGTTAGGCATAGCAATATATAGTTTTAGTTTAATTTATTATCATCATTATTATTATTACTAATCACTGCTCGTTGTTCTTCCCATGTCCACTGATGTATAGTAATAAAGAACATGTTCAATTACGCGATCATTATCTGGCTTAATTCCCGTCTCGGTTTCCCCCGCCCTCTTTTCGTTCAGTTATTCCAGACTTTACATCCAGTCAAAATATGTACTCAATTTATAAACTTGAGGTATATACGTATAAACTCCTGATTAGGGAGTTTCGCTATTATTTGTAATCATCATTGGCAACAATCATTATTAGTGTATCATTAACGTTTAATCGGCAACTTCACTCTGGCTGAGGAGGGGGGGGGGGGGGGGAGGTTGACCAAAGAGGCTTTAGACTAGGCTCAGAAACAACATTAGATATTACACACCCCCATGGCTGTTCTGAAGTACATTGGATAACACAGACCCATTGGAAAATAATGAGGCTCTTCTAATTGTTGAACAACGGGAAACGAGGCGTCATGATCGGGCCCCATCCATCGACAAAGAATTGGGCCATTATCGGCAACCCGGCGGAAGCTTTACGGGGGGAAATTGCCTCCGAGGGCGGGCGGGCGATCCAGTCCTCCCTCCTCAAAAGAAAAATAATATCGTGTAGGATTTATATCACTGGATATGACTTGTGTCGTTTTAATTTCTTCTGGGCAGGGAACAGGAAATATTGTTAGAATGGATGTAATATATATCCTCTGAAATATTATGGATAACAATCTAATGAATTAGGGAGGCAATTATTACATCAATTCTCCTTTAAAAGCACAACCACAAGACATAATAAAACCACTGCAGTTTAAAGGAGAGGATAACGTGAACGTGTTCCCAATCTAGCAAAAGGAAGATCGTGCCCCTTTTTGGCAGATGGCAGAAAAATAAATGGATGTGATAAATCATGTATCAAATACTGGGTTAACACAGTGATCAAGAATATGATGCGTTTTCGGTATTTAGCAGAGTTTCCAGTGTATTAAGTGCAGATTGAAAACTGGAAGGGATTGGGAAGCCGACAAACGGAAGATTTGGGAGGCGAGAGGGGGGTTCAGTTGGAATGTCGCGTAAATGCGAACGAGATACGGAAAACTGACTTCGTAGATGAGCAATTAATTTCAAACACTGTAAAAGAAAACTGTAAAAAAAAAAAACACAAAAAAAAACCGGTAAAATTTACGGCACCCTATACGGTAAACTGCCGTAAACTTCACGGTGGAAGCTTTGAAAACTACCCCTTTAAGGCACAATTTATAAAACTTCCACTTTGAAAATTACGGCACTTTACCTGGCACCCCAGCTGCCAGGTAAAGCACCGTAAATTTTACGGATATATTTGTGGTTTTTTTTTGCAGTGAAGGGAATTTGAAATAGAGAATTTCAAATCCTCGCGGTCTCCCCTAAATATTTTTTTTTGACACATCTGTCAACCGGTTCTTCTGGTCATCTTTATGTTCGTCAACCATCCCTGTCGATCTGACAAAACTACAAACATAATACCCATGGTGTTACCGCAAACCCAACGATACACGTAGGCCTACATTTATACACTCCAAAAGCTCCCGGGTCAGAATTGACCCGGATTCGGTTCCCAGGGCTGCCAGACCCATTTCTGGGTTTGTTTGACCCGGAAGTCGCGTCAATGTGACCCGGAATCCGTGTCATTGTGACTAGAAATTTGGTTAACACTCGGGACAGATTGACGGGGATTCCGGGTCAAACTGACCCAGAAATGGGTCTGGCCCCTTGGACCCAAATCCGGGTCAATTCTGAACCGGGAGTTTTTGGAGTGTACCTCACCCTGCAATGCCTAGTCAAAACAATTAGTGGCAAATCAAATTGTCATGGTCTTGTAGTATATCGAAGAGTATGGATCAAGACACGCTCTCAAAAGAACTTAATCTACAAAGCAGAGCGGTATACTCATGGTTTTAACCGCAACATTCATACCTCACAATGCAATTCCCCATACATCACAACAAATCGTGAAATCAAATTTTCATTTTGTTGCAGAAGATCACGAGAAGTTTTCAACAGAGGGTAATCTACTCAGCAAAGTAGTCATGGTGTTACCTCAAATATCACCATGGAATTCCTTAAAGGCAGTGGACACGAATGGTAATTACTCAAAATAACTATTAGCATGAAACCCTACTTGGTAACGAGTAACGGGGAGAGGTTGATGGTACAAAACATTGTGAGAAACAGCTCCCTTTTAAGTAACGTAGTTTTCGAAAAAGAAGAAATTTTCAACGAATTTGATTTCTAGACCTCAAATTTTGAATTTCAGGACACAAAATCAAGCATCTGAAAGCACACAACTTTGTGTGACAAGGTTTTTTTCAGTTATTGTTATCTCGCAACTTCGACCACAAATTGAGCTCAAATTCTGACAGGTTTGTTATTTTATGCTTGTGTTGATATACACCAAGTGAGAAGACTGGTCTTTGACAACTACCAAGTGTCCACTGTCTTTAAATATCACAGCAGTTCGTGATATTGTATTGCAGAAGATCGTGACAAGTTCCAAAAAGAGCATACTCCACACAGCAAAGTAGAGCACATGAAGTTACTGCAAACAAAATACACATCCAGTTTTGATTGTCGAAGATGACAAGTTCCTAAAAGAATATAATCTACGTAGTAGAATAACATGGTTTTACCACAAACCAAAACATTGATAGCTCACTATACAGTGCCTCAAACATCACAACGAAGCGAAATCAATGTTTTATTCTATTTCACAAGATCGATGAAAAGTACAATCATGTTTTTTTCTTTAAATTCTATTTGAAGAGAATTTCTCTCCAAAAAGATTTTGAATCTAACTGTTTCCATGTCTTAGAGTTTTCGCGGTAATTGATATTTCCTTAAAAAAAATAATAATAAGCAATTCAAGACGCTGTCAAGTTCCATTCCATCAGTTATCAATTTCCAGTTTCGTTTGTCTTTGTTTCTTGAACCTGCAAAGCGATGAGCATTACCAACTCCCCAGCCTCCCCACTGGTTATTCTACTCATTTCTCCTTTCCAGTGCATTTAGAGCAAAGGCCTAATTTTTCTCTCTCACAAAAACTCACAAACAAGCCTGACAAGATGGTATAGTTTTTTTTCTCTCTCTCGAGATGCACTCGCTCATCCAGTGATTTATTGTGTTGTAACAAGGACAGAAATTTGGCAAAGTGCTTTTTGCTCTGGTCACAAGGCGATGGGGCTAGCGGGGAATATCAATAATCGCTCTCCGCGAAACATGAGTTTAGACTCGGCTCTAATTAGATAAAAGACTAGCTCCGATATTAAGACATTAATCAGTTACACGATATTTCCCCTCGGTACTATAAGACGTACACTGTTTAGTGTAACCTCTCAGTGCCCCTGGGCCGTTTTCTACTTCACAGTGTGTATGCCTGTTTTTTCCCCTCTTGTATATAAAGCGACTCTTCACCCAAGACCCTGATTTCAGGACACTGGATCCGACAGTAGATTAATGGCAAGACAGTAATTCCGTTCCGAAGCCGATCAAAACCATTTTATATCCGCATTACCGCGGTTTACATGTCAATTTGGACTAGCGAATAAATATTGATCATGAGCGAATGATGGAGAGGGGTTCCCTCCCGCTTTGCCGTAGCTAGGCAAAGCAACTTGACTTGCAGCGACAGCTAGAAAGAGCCCGTGAGCAAACGAAACCCCCTTTATGTTGTTGTCTTGCTTTTTTTCTCCATTTCTCCCCCTGCACTGATGCCGAGATGCGGTAATGGACTTCTAATATTTGTTTCTTCCTTGGTCGCATTAGGAGTGTCTCCGACTATGACAGTATACCCCTACATCAATTACGAGTCACTGAAAGCCGCCGTTTCCTCTCCGTGCACTAAGTACGACTTGAAGACTCTTCGAGTGCTTCGCAAGGAACAGGGGACACAAAGAAACTCCGTTATATTAATATCGAAATCTTATTACAGTTCACTTTATCAAGCTCTTTCATTGTTAGCATAATTTTTTTTAAGGAGTGCCATCTCTGTCCCCTTTATGGCGAGATCAGCACTTGAACCTTAGCTGGGTTGACTCTAAGCTCTTTATCATTATAAGTGGGCACCGTGTGTTGGTTCCTTGGGCAAGGACTTCAAGTGTTGGTCGCCCTCATTTCTTTTCTAAAAAATACTTGTTTAGCGTTCCAGATTAATTTAGGCACGACGATCGTCTTGACTCGTTTTCACTTCCCGACAAACACATGACTCAACTCGGGTCATGAACCAAGACTGTTTGCTGTGACATTAACGGACAGTTGCATTGTGCTTTACGTTACACCCGCAGACGATTGTGCGTACCGTCTTTGAATCAATATAAGGCACACCACTGTTGACTGCTGTAACATACAAGAGCCTTTTTTGAGAGAGTTGCGACAACTTGCGATTATAAGCCATTTTGTGCCATCAAAAAACGCACGGGCAAACTTTTATGGTGTATAGGCCTACCATACCTGCGCATTATGTTGTGCTACACTTGGACCCAAGATGGCGTCCAGCAATCATGTGACCAAATTGTGCGTCCCGTCTTTGAATAAAGATATGGTGCAACACTGTTGACTGCGTCGCTACACTAGAGCCATACTTTGAGAGAGGGTTGCGACAACTTGCGATTAGGAGCAACTTTGAGTGGGACAAACAATGCTTGGGTTATTATGAGCTGCATTTTGACCGACCGAAAATGGCGTCCAGCAACCACGTGACCAAAGAATTTTGTTTGGGTCAGTCCCGGATTATGGGTCAAACTATAGGCGTTGTGTTGGGATACGACCAAGGGTCGATTTTTATAGAGTTAAGACTATAGTCTTATCTCGGGTAAGGACGAGTTACTTGTCCTAACTCAGGATTAGCTTATCGTTTTTGATATCTTCTATATAGGACTTGTCCAAAGTCTTCGTGATATCGACCCCTGCAACTGTCTTTGAAGTACACACTGCCTTTAATTATTACGTTGTATGAACCCGTGAACACGTAAATGATTATAAATGATCATTCAATAACCAAATCTAGACCTATCACCGCGTATCGCGGAATCACATTGCCCTGGGAGGGAAGCGTCGATGAGGGTATCGCCAATCCCATCGGAGGCGCCTGCCACATCCGAGGACCTATCCACACGTAGTATTTGGGTCTCGTCTTACTGTATAGAGCCTCGGTAGACAGTTATTAAAAGGGGGTTATAGCCACACGGCGGGACAATATGTCGGTGGGTGCAACACCGATACGGTACGAAATCCAACAAGAATACACACACCTGGTTAAGAGGTCGTATTGAATACCCATCGGAGTGTGTTAAATCCTAGTTGTTCTCAGGATATCAAATGGAAACCCCAGTGTTAAAGGCACTGGTCAGGACACCTTGGTAATTGTCAAAGACCAGTTATTCTCACTTGGTCAAGAATAATGAAAGAAAGACACCCCTGTTGCACCAATTTGTGTGCTTATAGATGCCTAAAGAGGGCTTCAAAAGTCACTTAATATTTGAGTGAGAAATTACCTCGTTTTCAAAAACTGCGTTACTTCATGTTTATACTATCAACATGTCTCAATTGCTCGTTTCCAAGTTAGTTTTAAAAAAAGTATCCAGTGCCTTTAATCACCAAAGAGTATGTCACAGTTGAGCCATTTAAAATTGAGTTTCAGAATGGTAAAAGTCATTTATAAATGAGTTCCTTTTCAAATGTTGATAAAAGGCTGTGGACACTATTGGTAATTGTCAAAGACCAGTCTTCTCACTTGGTGTATTTCAACATATGCATAAAATAACAAACCTGTGAAAATTTGAGCTAAATTGGTCGTCGAAGTTACGAGATAATAATGAAAGAAAAAACACCCTTGTCACACGAAGTTGTGTGCGTTTAGATGGTTGATTTCGAGACCTCAAACTCTAAACTTGAGGTATCGAAATCAATTTCGTGGAATATTACTTGTTTCACGAAAACTATGTCACTTTAGAGGGAGCCGTTTCTCACAATGTTTTATACTATCAACCTCTCCCCATTACTCGTCACCAAGAAAGGTTTTATGCTAATAATTATTTTGAGTAATTACCAATAGTGTCTACTGCCTTTAAGGCCAACAAAATACGTTTCCTGTGATGTGGACAGTTTCATTTACAATGTGGATTTTGTCGCAGCATAAGCATTGCATAAGTGTGCCAAGTAATAATAAATATAAATACTTGTTTTTGTATTTGCCATTTTGAAACACACCACCCATCTTATAAATCATCTGTTTAGAGTGCAAAAGTCAGGCAGAATTAGGCCTTCACGTACAAAACATACAGAGTGCTTTCGGAGATCATTATTTCCATTGCCAGTTATTTCTAGGCTCCAAAAGCTAATTCTATAGAGATGCAGCGAAGCAATTTATAATTATTTGTATTGACTTATTGCTGTATCATTTATTTATTTTTATTTTTGAGTGTATTTTTTACTTCTAGGCAATGTACTTTTAAGTATTTCGAGTTGTTGTGTATATTGATGATTTTTTTTTTTTAACACGAGATATGGAATTTAATGTTTTTAAATCATACTGAAGAGTCATAAATGAATGAAAGAATGATATAAGGTAAACATAAATTACTATAGGCCTAATAATGTTATCTGATATAACTACTTGCTGTGACACTGTTTTGAAAAAGTAAACAAATGCCTTGTAACCCACCCGCAAAATCTGCTTTGCGTTAAAACTTCTCAATATTTTCAAGTTCACACCGTGCTATTAAAGTTACTATGGGTTGATGTCTTGAAAAAAACACGCATTCAAATTGAGGTCATTTTATTAACCGTTTCAATTGATTCCGGGTTGAGATTAACTCTTTGACTTGAAGTCACAACCAAAATGAGGGCAGTTACATAAAATATTAAATATACAGAGTTTAAGGTCAAAGACCCTACCACATTAACCTCTTGGTGGGCAGGCCGAGCTAAAATATAATAAAAGCAAAATTAACAGTCCCGATTTCTTCGCGCTTTGAAACTTTAATCCCTATTCTGTGACCAATTCTGTTTTAATCCGATCCAATGCTAATGATAATAGGTGACCACGGGAGGCACACGGTTTACCGAGTCGGGAGGCAGTTAGCTCCGGGGGCAGACCTACGCCGTGTGCCACCCAGCTGGAGCGGTTCGCTCTGTGGAAGCCACGCCGGTCACTATACCCAATTCCCCCGGCTCCCAATTTGGGTTGACGCGGCCCTCCCTCTCGCACCGCGGGCGATCCCGGGGTCCACAAGTGCCAACCCCCGATTTACAAGGAAAATACACAAGTTTAAGACTCTTAAAAAATTTAATACATCTGAAAGGGAGATGTTCTGACTGATTAGAGGGTGTTATTCGCTCCGTTATACCCCGGTGATGTAAACTCAAATGACCTCGGCTTTTTACCTGATGCCGCTTTTGTTGAGTTACAGTTTTCCCAAAACGGTTTGGAATCTAATGGGTCGATGAACGGACTGCCATTATTTGTGCCGAAAATGATTTTCTGTTCGGGTGGTATTATTACAAATAGTGAGTGCCTCGAGGTTGCATTATGCACGTAATCTTTGTGGTTTGTTCTCCCGCTCTCTCTATCCCACTCTTTCGAGCTTAAAACGAAATATTATTATTGTATTATACAGTGGAATTAAATTGTGTATAAATTGTTACCCTTTGACAAATATATCAGTGTCAGTGTGGGTTTATGGACTCGAAATTGCAAGTTATCAAAACCAGAGCCTAATTTTATAAAGCTGCTAAGCGGGAAACACTGCTTAGCAAATTGATCTGCTCAGCAAAACAATTAAGTGGGGGCACCAGTTCAATCAGTACCCAAGTTCATGTAGCTGCTAAGCAGAACTTAAAACTGGCAAGCAAAATTCTTAGCAAAAGTCTTTGCTAAGAAATGCAAGTGAGCGAGGCACCAGTTTCAGTTCAACTTTCATGGAATTTTGGCTGGTAATGATTTCAGGTAAGCAAGATATTTATGTGCTTAGTAAGTTTCGTATGCTTACTTACAGATCTGATGATACTGGGTCCAGCTCAGGGCCCAGCATAATAGAGCTGCTTAAATTAAGCAGCAACTAATATTGTTTAACAATTTTCTGCTAAGCAAAAATGAGCAGGATACCAGTACAAAACTGTACCTTGTAAAATGGTATTTTGACTGGTAACCTAAATCTGCAACGCAGAATTGTATTGTGCTTAGCAACTTTTGTGCGCTTCAGCAGTTCTACACGACAATAGGTTGATCAAAGATGGCTGCTGTACACACAAGTTCTAATAGTAGACCAATACCTTTTCGAAACCACGGCTTCGGCTTTGGATTCGGCTTCAGGCTCTGTCCTTTCGTCTGAAACCCTGGGCGCGTATACGCAAAGCACGCGCAATCGTCGAAACAACCGCGGGGCCAAGCTAGCCTGAGCCGAATCCGAAGCCAAAACCAGTCGTTTCGAAAAGGGCCATAGTAATTATTTACCTTAAAACGAAAAAAAAAAAAACCCCACAAGACTCTAACGTGACATCGTGCATAACTCTCATAATTCAAATTGACAATGTGACCGGTATGGAGGTATTTCTCTGGCCAACAAACCCTCGCGCTTGGTGTTAACGAAATAATTCACATGACAAGTTGTGAAGACTACAAATTGGCAATAAATAAAACTATACCAATAAATTTCATCTAACCAGTCAAAGGTCAAATTAAAACGGGTATTCGCTTTATTGAAAATAATGATCCACTTCAGAAGCTTTACATTCAGTGATACATTTCTACCTCCATGGTGATAGACAACCCCACGAAGTATCTACACTTTATAAAGTGAAATTGCGAAATCCGATTCACAGCGTTCTATTAGAATATTGTGGTTATTAATTAATACTCACTCGTTTGAACTGTAGACATAATTTGATCTGTGGATTATACACAGAAACAATAAACCAGCAAGCCACAACAAAATGAATTGTGTGTATTTATTTTAAGCCTTACTTTTAGCTATCGATAAAGACTCTGCTAGGGTCGAAACGTCAGGCCAACAACCACGTTTATAGGTCCTTCGGTTGGTAAGAAGTTGTTGGCAGGAGCCAATTTTTTTTTCGTATTCATTTAGAGGTACATAAATTGCTGTATGAATATCTGTCTCAAGTGTTGAGGTGTCATTAGATCATCATGCAAACAGAACACACCCATGCACAATGGGACAATAAAAAAAAGACGGACACTCTTTCCTCCATGCTCGAAACAAGGCACCCCGAAAACGCCGCCTAAAACGCCGCCCCAAAACGGCACGATGCACTTGTGGTTTGAACTTCATAAACCAAACCAGCAAACTTCAAAACTTATAAAGTTTGTTTTTAATACAATTTGTTTTTTAAAGATGTTGACAGGAATAATGACTTTTCTTTGCACAATATAGGTATTATTATTGCGACAGGGGATTCAATTTGTTCAACGATGCGAGACAGTTCCAAGGCAAAGACGGCCCAGGTGCGAAAAAAAAAGTAAAATACCTATTATATCCGCTTGGCCGCCGCCCCTTTGTGTCCCCCCCTTGGTCTAATTTATGTTTGCACAACGAGAAGGACTTTCAATCACACCTCCTACCACAGAAAGGGGGAATTTTTTATTCAAAAGGCCTCCCCTAAAGTCCACGACGGAGTGAAAAGCCATTTATAATTGAGCAATCGTCCAGATTACCCGGCGTATTTACTAAAGTATTGTTACTCTGATTGGACCGGCATTTTTTCAATTTGGGAGGGCGGCTTTGTTGAGGTCTTACTGGGTAAGTCCTTTTTTTTTTTCCCTCAACTTGTCAACTATAGGGGTTAGTGTTTGGGTTTTAGTTTGTTGGCTGTCGCTCTTGGGTTGTACCGATTCACGAGTTCATTGGGTCGGTCTAATTGCTGAGAAGGGGTGGTGGTTAGTTTTTGTATTCATCTGGTGGAAAACTGGAAAGACTAGCTAGAAATTGTAGGTTGCAGATTCGGAGCTAGTAATTACACTTTTTTTTCTTTCTCAAATTACTTTAGTTATGTGCCTGTACGCAACACGTAACCATCTGAAGCAATCACACTTATTATAATAATTAAAATTGTATGTTTGTTGATCCATCAACAAATTGTAGGTCAAATTGCAACAAATTATCGTGCTTACTGTAGTAGTAACAAAATTTGCTTAAGCCTTAGCGTATTTCACAGGTTAGCAGAACAATTGGGCAGCCATATTGCGTGTTTACCGTGTATTTGCATGGTGACGTCATTTATTTTCGTGTGCTTACGGTTAGCAGCGCTATGAAATAGAAATTGCACTGTAAGCACAAAATCGGCCGCTAAGCAGCGCTATGGAATTGGGCCCAGTGCCCAAATTTGCTTAGCATGAAATGTCTTCCTTAGTAAAAACAAGATGTCCAACCAAATTTTCACGTGATTTTCAGGATAAGCAAACAAGAGCTGAATACCAGAAACAAGCAATATGCAACTGTTAAAAATGAAAATTTGGTTGGTAATCTTGTTTGTTTTTATCAAGGAAGAAATTTCATGCTAAGTTGTCCCAAGCAGCTGTATGAAATTGGGTCCAGGGCCCAATTTCGCAGAGCTGCTAAGCACAAACCTTTGCTTAGCATGAAATGTCTTCCTTGATACACAGGATTACCAACCGAATTTCCTTTTGTTGCATATTGCTTGTTACTGGTATTCAGCTGTTGTTTGCTTATCCTGAAAAACACGTGGAAATTTGGTTGGTACTCCTATTTTTTATTAAGGAAGACATTTTCTGCTTAGCGAATTTTTGTGCTAAGCAGCCCTATGAAATTGGGTCCAGGTGATTATGCTCAACATGGAGCTACACTAAATATACACGATCGCGAGTCTATGGTCTTGTTAATATCAAATTATGTTGAGTTTGAAGCTAACATTGTACAAATTTATTACTTGATCAAGTGAGGGAAGATTGTGGAAAAAGTCAAAGATGGTTCGTAACCTAATCATGACAACAGTTTGAAATTGTATCCTTTCGCAATTGAAGCAATACAAATAGACACTATCACAGTTTATCTTGATATTGATCTGGATTAATATTTTCAACGCACAGTATTTTCAGAGCAAAACGAGACTAATGGGTGTGCTAAAAGGTGTAACGGTTCCTTTAAAGACACGGACACTATTGGTAATTGTCAAAGACCAGTTTTCTTACTTGGTGTGTCCCGACGTATGCACAACACAGCAAACCTGTGAAAAACTCAATTGGTCGTCGAAGTTTCGAGATAAAAATGGAAGAAAAAACACCCCTGTCACACGGAATTATGTGCTTTCAGATTCGATCTCGAAATTAGAAACGTGGAAAATTCCTTCTTTCTCGAAAACTACCTTACACCAGAGGGAGCCCTTTTCTCACAATGTTTTATACTACCAACAGCTCCGCATTGCTCGTTACCAGGTAAGTTTTTATTCTAATAATTATTTTGAGTAAGTACCAATAGTGTCCACTGCCTGTAAAGCTCTTATGATGACACCCGAAGAAAGATAGACTATCGTTGCTGTTTGCTCTGATGTCCTGTTCAAATCTCACTACTGTGATATCCTTTTAACCATAACTTGAACCCCTTTCTATATCCACCAGACTTTCAATACTTCAAATGCTGTTCCATTTATTCCCACCCTTTCCTTAAAAATGTAACCCCTGTTCACCCCCTATTCTACACCCCTATAGCCGAAATGGAAGAGCCACAGGTGCAACGGGTCGGCTCGATCACACAGTAGGCCCGGAGACGAACACCTGCATTGGGGTCTCAGGTAGAAAGGGCCACAGAGTGCCAGCCAGTAGAGAGGGCCGGATAGTGAGAAGGGTTAGGGAACCCTGACAAATCGGCCGTCATAATATCCCCCCCAAAAAAACTCCGGGGTTTTCATTCAGGGGCTCGTTACCGCTCTAATCCACCGAGGAGAATCGAGGCCTTTGCTCCCCCCGCGGGGCAAAGGAAACCGACCCATTGTGTTTCACAGTTCGCTTTTTGTCCCAAACCCCACGTTTGTGTGCTTTAGTCGAAACGGTATACGCAGAGTGACTGAATGGTAGTATATGGAAATTAGAAGAAGAAAACAGAAAGAAAAAAAAAAACCACGGTATCCGTATTTTTCTTTTGCAACCCTTCAATGTTATTACACATGTCGAGAAGAATGCTGGCTGGAGTGATGGGTGAAAGGAAAAGAAAGCTGATATTCGCCCTATATAAACAAGCCGTGAAAAACGTCAACATTTCAGCTCTAGATAATATTTTTGACATATTTTGTTTTCGTGGGGGGGGGGGGGGGTGTATGTATCAATGAACTCTAATCAATGCAGCAAAAATACACCTCATATAACATACATTAAATGCTGTTAGACTGAAAAGTTGTTCATAAACTTGTTTTTCTTGTTCAAGATGAATTCACGTGTCTCTATACTTCTCACGGCGGGGAGGAGGTTGGTCGTGGGGACGATGATTCAATGCCTCCTTCCCGCCCCTTTCCGTAATCCTGCTACAACAGAGATCAGTGCCCCTGGAACCCAAAATGTAGGTTGACATATCACCTAAGTGTTTACGGATTAAAATGTTTACCACCAGGAGATTAAAAAAATTATTTGTTACGGTCAAAGAGGCACAGCTGTAACTTAACACCGGGGATTTTGACGGGACGATATTCGGTAAACTATAAAATAAATGATTACATTAACAAATAGTTAAATGCGATTTAAAAGTGCCACCTTATTATGGGATTAAGTTACAGGCAGTTGACACTATAGGTAATTACTCAAAATAATTATCAACAAAAAAACCTCACTTGGTAATGAGTAATGGGGAGAGGTTGATAGTACAAAACATTATGAGAAACATCTCCATCTGCAGTGACGTGGTTTATGAGAACGAAGTAATTTTCAATGAATTTGATTTCGAGACCTCAAGTTTAGAATTTGAGGTCTCGAAATCAAGCATCTGAAAGCACACAACTTGGTGGACCATGGTGTTTTTTCTTTCATAGTTTTCTCGCCACTCCGACGACCAATCGCATATGTTGAGATACACCAAGTGAGAAGACTGGTCTTTGACATTTACCAAACTGGACACTTTTGGTAATTGTCAAAGACTAGTCTTCTCTCTTAGTGTGTCTCAACATATGGATTTGCTTTAAGCAAATTTATCATTATCAATGGTTAAAAAAGAAAAGAAGAAAAAAAAAACCAACTGTTAAAAGACAACAGTATGAAATTATAAAAAAAAAAAAAAAACACGTGCAAAAACAGGCAAATAAATAATGCACCAACATCGGAGCAAGAAAAAAACAAAACACGCACAAACCTAAACAAACATACAGATAAACAGACAGTTAATGTTCGTTTGAACTGTTCAGAGGCCAACTTGCTGATTAAGCGCATGAGTACAAGTTCACAATACGTCGCACGGTGGCGCTGTGACTGTTCCTCGACCCTCCTGTTAATTAGCGACAACTCGTCGTTGTAGACTCTATACAATTTTAATCCGCGCAAATGGTGGCTTGCCGTGCAAATGATAAATCCAGTATTGATGTAGGTTTACATTAAATAGTTGTCTTTCCATAAACAAACTAATTCTCCACCCCAGCGACCTTCCTGTAAGTCTCCCTTGTTGTAAAACTAGACTGTATGATACAACGACAACCACAATGACAACGACAACGACAGCTACAATAACAATGGCAGCTACACAAAACACACTAGCATAGTAAAACATGAGCACCAAACGTTTATTTTATCTGTAATCATACCTCGATTTTGTTTTAGTAAATATCCACAGGTTAAGAACTACTGCATTTCTGCCGCGCGGCTCTGGTAGGAGATTCTGGCCCCCCATACGGCGAAGTATTATCTTCTTCGTATAGCGCCCTCTTTTGAATCATCCTCCTACAACCCATATTTTACGATGAGGAGGACCGAATCGCCGGAGGACAGGATTTCCTTGGACCACTGGACATTATTTCCACAACATATTTCCCGGAGTTCCGTTTGAGGGCGGTATTCAAGTTCACTGTGTGTAAGAACAGGAAAAGAAGTTCTTGATTTGTTCGACAAACGAGTGACAAATATTTGTAATGTTTTTAGTATCTATATATACATCCTACTTTGGAACTTTTCTATTGCCTGAGTTTTTTGCCATCCAATATTGCTAATTATTGGAAAGCTTGCACAAAACGGCATGTATAATTGAGATAAACCAAGTGGGGAACACTGTTCTGTGACAATTAATAAAGGTGGCCGGTGTCTTTACAGGAACACGTTACCTCAGATCGGTCGAGTTGCTCTTTGAAAAGCGTATGAGACCTTTTGCTTTGAAATGCATTATGGTTAGATAGATAATTTAAAAGTAGAATGATCCACACAAACATGCCTCAGATATGCACGGTTTTCCTTTCACGTCGCGAACAAACACGGCCGGCCATTTTGTGGAGTCAAAATTAACGACATGCGTCTTGGCGTCGTTACCAATGCTAAAAGGACTTTTACGTGAGAAGTATTTATTTCATTTTAGACATTTCCTTATTTACATCTTAATAACATTGAGAAAATAGTACAAAATGCAAGTAAATATTTTTTTTAAGGGTAGCCCCAGAGCTACCCCGAACAGAGAAATAAAGGCACGTGAAGAAACGGCAGTGTTGTGAATGTTCCTCACATGATAAAGGTTTATGTCACAAGGAGAGACATCATCGAATTACTGAATAGACTCAAAATGAATGCACATAATCAATACACAACAACTCACAATAATAAACAAGGCGTTTACACACATCTAACTTTATATTTATGCTGCAGGTAATTTTGGGCTTTTTGTACAGAGCTTAATGTTAAAGGGAATAGTATAAATTAAAAAAACACGTGCAATAAACTTTGTAAGAACGAAAACCAATTATCAAAATGTTAGTTTTACTGTATTAAAGAAATATGAATATTTTGCTTTAGAGACGATCGAATCATGAGTCAACCAAAAGCGAGATCGCATGAATGAAACAAACTCACACGTTTTAAGGGAAAGTCCGCAAACGCTCGAACTCACGCAAGTACGAGCTTAATTATTGACTCGTTAAGGCCAAGTAAAATAAAAACCAGTTGATCGTCACGGTTTTTCCCCCAAAAGAGGAGGTTAAGGGTCTTTTTATTTTGTATTTCTGTCAAAGGTGGCTGCCAAGCATTTTATTTCAGACTAGCCACAAATTATTCAGTTTAAAGCCACCACTCATCACTTCCTTTCTGTAGTTACAAAGTTCCTTAAAGATTAGTAAGTTTAATGAGAAATAGACAGACAATTGAATGTCTTTTTGAAAAATAAAATAAAATAAAATAAAATGAAATGCGGCCCCCAAAAAACGTTGAGGGAGGGGACAGTCAACTGGTATTTTTTTCTTGGTCTATTTTACAATTAAAACTTATTAATTATTGTCAGTTTATGAACAATTACTTAAAAGCTATTTACATGATTGGGTGTTGAGCTGACAACATTGTTGCAGACTTGGTTCGTTTTTTTGAGATCAATCATACAGATAAACTAACAAACCTTTGACAATTTCAGCTATGAGATACACAGTTACAACAATATAAAATACTCTAAAGCCGCTAAAAGAAAAACTACAAACCAACAAACATACTTTAAGCAATAAACATACTTCAAGCATAACTTTACAACTAATTACTGAAAGTATACCGATAGCAGTCAAATAGTAACGCGAAAGCAACAAAAAACCATGGGGCTCATTTTCAAAACAGATAATGTATGCACTGTATATGTAACCCCAAACCTCACTTGATTATACTTCCACTGTGCAAAGTTTTACATCATACTTATAACCCTCATCTTGTCTTCAGTATAGTCATTAGACATTCTACTTTGCATCCATCTATAATAAATCTTCTGAATCTGAGTAATACAGTCGGCAAAGCCTCCTGATAGAAACATAACACAAACTTTTCGAAAAGAAGACAATGAAGAATATTTAGTTTTGTAGACGGGGCAGGAAAACTCCTACGGGAGAACCCACGCAGCCTCGTACCGTGACTGCAAAAACCCAAATCAACAGGCAAGGCTTAGCTCCGGTCCGAGCTCGAACCGGAGCGACCCACAGGCAGTGACAAAAAACACTGAGCCAATCTGACTGCCCAAATAATGTTCTCTTTTTCAAATCAACACCTGCTTTTTGTAAATAGCATTCAGAAAGTCTTTAAAGATTATTGAAATCTATACATTCCCAGACCAAATAATTATAAGGTGCTACGGTGCATACCAGGAACACCGGGGTGAACCCCTTTTCGACAAGTGCACTGGGTTATTTTACATGCGTTACACAACACACGGGACCGACGGCTTAATACGTCCCATGCGAAGGACGAAGCAATGGTTAAGTGTCTTGCTTAATGACACAAGTTTCACGACTGGGGGATTTCAATCCACACTCTGCTGATCAGAAACAACAGAGTTTGCTAATCAGAAACACAAGTAATTCGGTGCCCTTAACCGCTCGGCCACGACACTGTCATGATATTAGTTATTAGCTGTCCATATTAGTTATTAGCTTTCCATAGTTCGCTCATACCTTTTAAGCCACGAGCGAATTATGGAAAGCGCGATTTCAACGAATAACTAATGAAATAATCCAGGTTTCGCCACCTGAATACTATTTTACGACAATGCATTCATTGTATCAACTAGTGTATTATGTACCACTGTTAGTTTACAATATAAGCTGAAAGTGTCTGAACGCTGTACATTGTTCAAATCGCAAAGCACTTGAACCAAGTTTCTTCAATATTTTTTAAGTATCGTTTGCACTCAAATAAATCAAATGTTACCAACTACAATGCAAGCTGAAAATGCACGAACACTGTATATTGATAAAAATATAAAACACTTAAAGGCATAGGCCACTATTGACAGTTGTCAAAGACTATAGTATTCTCACTGGGTGTATCTCAACATGTTGGAGCGTGGGTTCGAATCCCGGTCGTGACACTTGTGTCCTTGAGCAAGATACTTTACTATAATTGCTTCTCTTCACCCAGGGGTATAAATGGGTACCTGCGAGGGTAGAAGTTGATATTGTGAATGAAAAAGCCTTTGGAGCGGTTTAAACTGTTTCCCAGGTTGTATACTCCCAAGGGAGCTGAGAAACATTAAAAGGGATGTTATCGGCCCTATGACCAGGGCACTAATGTAAAGCGCATTGATACGGCTATTGTGAACTGCGCTATATACAAATTTGTTATTATTATACATACAATATAAACCTATTTAAATTTGAGCTCATGGTCGTCGAATTTGCGAGATAACAATGAAAAAAAAAACACCAACACACTCTTATCACACGAAGTTGCGTGCTTTCAGATTCTTGATTTCGATACCTTAAAATCTAATTCTGAGGTCTCGAAAACTTTGTTTCTTCAGAGGGAGCTGTTTCTCACAATGGTTTGTACCATAAATCTCTCACCATTACTCGTTACCAAGTAAAGGTTTATGCTAATAATTATGTTGAGTCTTACCCATAGTGTCCCCTGCCTTTAAGCCAAGCTTCTGAAATACTTTGAATTTAGTGCTAATACTGTAATAGAATTACTGAAAAGAAAATTGCTTACAAATGACATTGATGTAGGTATAAGTTATATTTGTTAATACTACTTAAAATGCATATCTTGTTCGGAAATTTTGTCCAACGTTAGGACCAGTAAAATACATGTGCTACAATGGTTCATTATTATCGGGATGTTTGGGTGGTTAAAACCAGGCTTTTTGTTTGTTCTCAGTCTAGCCATGTCTAACACTATAACATTGCTGAGATGCAGAACATCTTCAGCTGGAACTCCTTTGTGCCAGTTTCCCTCCATCCCACAATCTACTGTAGCCACTACCAAGAGTGGCTGGTTATAGTATTAACTTGTTTGGGGCTAATTAAATCCGTATGTAACACAGGGGACGAAATTATACCTTTTGGTAAATTTTCACCTTTGCCTTGTCTACTAAGACTGCTAGTTGTTGACCATCTTCCCAGATTGTGATTGCCGTTGGTTGACTAAGACCCTGAATAATACAGGAGATGAATTTCCCATAACTATCATAATGATGGATGTGCCCAGACACAGGGTCACGGTTGCTAACGGCAACGTAGATACCCGAGTTGTCGCAGCATATGCCCCTGCAGTAGTCGACGGGTTGACCATTCATGGTGGGTTTGATGGTGAGTAGGGTAGCGTTTTGGTCATCGATAACAATAACTTGGTTATCATCATCAAAGCCACCGACAACCACTCTGTTATTGCAGTCAGTGGCCAAGAACCCTGCTGGCTTCTCCAGTGGTATAACAGTGATCCCACTACCAATATTTTGGTAAAAGGATAACCCACTCTCGCTAGAATGTCCTACCACAACAGTGCCGTCTCTCTTCGTACAGATACACGAGCGGCGACCTTTTCCTTTATACACTGAATCCGCCTTGTAGACCATTCTTAAAAAAATATATATACAAAAAAAATGTTAATTTCCTTAAATGTTATACGCTGATCTTTGAATGATACTAAGTAACTAAATACTAATCAAGGTAGCCGTTCAAATATTTCGTTACCTCGAAGCGTTCCTCAGGACAACTCAATTTGTTCCCATGACATGTTATGTTAAGGGAACTAATGAACAATCCGAGGAAACGTATTTATAATATTTTGGGGTATCAAACTTATTTAAAGACAATGGAAACTATTGGTAATTGTCAAAGACCAGTCTTCTCACTTGCTGTATCTCAACAAATGCATAAAATAACAAACCTGTGAAAATTTCAGCTCAATCGGTCATTGAAGTTGCGAGATAATAATGAAAGAAAAAAACACTCTTGTCACTCGAAGTTGTGTGCTTTTCCGATGTTTGATTTCTAGACTTCAAGTTCTAAATCTGAGGTCTCGAAATCAAATTCGTGGCAAATTACTTCTTTCTCAAAAACTACGTTACTTCAGAGGGAGCCGTTTCTCACAATGTTTTATATTATATAACTGACATACAGATCCTTGTCATTTGATAGGTGGAACTTACTTCACGTGACATTCACTATTACTCCCTTCCGAACCGGCGATCAAAAAGACCTATTCGCCCATGGGGAATAGCATTTCCCATTCAACAGTTAGGATCAACCTTGTTCCGTAATTTGTGTGATTTTTCATAATGTTATACCTTTAAAATACATCAAATGAATAAGGGTCTATAATATGTAAGTTATTGTAAAATAAATATTGAGTGGCTTATAATTCGTGGAATGGAAGGAATATTATCGCTCGGTAAAATTTGGACTGTTCCATTTCACTCGGCGATCGCTCGGTAAAACTTGGACTGTAAATTTAACAGTCCAAATTTTACCGAGCGATCATATTCCTTCCATTCCACTCTGAGCCACTCAATATTTGTATACTATCAACCTCTACCCATTACTATTTACCAAGTAAGTTTTTATGCTAAAGATTATTTTGAGTAATTACCAATAGTGTCAGCTGCCGTTAAGGGGGGAATACAACATATTTGAGAAAAAAACAAATTAGTATTTTTTAGACACCGTAATATTATTGTTAATAGAGAACTTGATTTTAGTGCATCATTTTTACCTTCGCCAGCTGATGCCTGAGCGCAGAATGTCGTTTCCCCCTTCATGGGGGATTTCGCTCCAAACTTGCCTGAAATCCTTGTCGTATTTCTGAACAAATCCGTTGTCATCAACAACCACTGGGCCACACAGAACAGATGTAATGTTAAAAGGACCTGAAACAAATACAATACACATTCTATACTTTAACATAGTATCTTAAATAATTTAAAACTTGTTTGTTTGCCTGTAATAAATATAAATTCATTAATGCCACAGACAGTTTCCTATATACAATAATCATTGGGGGGGGGGGGGGGGGGGGGGGGCTAATCATCCTTACTTGCAGCTAAGAGCTGAAGGACGCGGCTACACGTGTTCGAGAAGCAGGCATGCAAGGGCGCCTTTGGCTGCCAGCCACATCAACCCATTATGACCACGGAGCACAGCCAGAGATCGAAAACGTTTGATTTTTTTTCCCCCGAGGGAGGAAAACCGGATGGTCTGGAAAACCCTCGTGGCACAGCAGAGAATCAACGCACAACTCAACTGACATATATGGCCCCAACCGGGAATCGAACCGGTCGGGTCACCTTGGTGAGAGGCGAGCGCTTTACGCACAAGCCAACCATGCAACCATTCTCCACTCCTATTGGTGGAGAGCGCGTCACGTGGGGTAATTAAACCTTTGATAATGACCAGCCGGAGCTGTTTGAAACAAGCTGGCTTCCGCGTGTCGGGCGCGCAAAGTTATCACGCGGAACGCAATTCATAGCTTTAGTACAGCGCGTAATCTAAGCGCGCGCGCGTACACAAAACCCACGCGCATCGAACAGATTCTTCACAAAGTTTCTGAAAAAGATGTTTCAGACGTCGAATTTTCAATTGGTAAAGTATCTATAACTGTATTTTTTAACGTTTTTTTTTTTAACAAAAGAGCATTTATAAATGGGAATAAAAGAATAGTGACTCGTTCTAAAACGTCCGTTTAAAACTTTGCAGGGTCGTTGCCGTGTGATAGTAGGGACTTTTCGTTTTCGGCGACGGATGGTTCTGCGACGGTTGTTCAGCTAAACGTTGTCGTTTTCAGCACAACGAAGATTCATCCCAAGTACTGTCGTAGAAATTGAGGGACGACCGTCCTCAAAGCCGACGCATGCGCAGATGACGCCAAATGTCATCTTTACCGTCGCAGAACCATCCGTCGTCGAAAACGAAAATTCCCTAAAGGCTCACACGGCAACGACCCTGCCGGCTTTAAACGGCCGTTGAAGAACTCGTCGCTACAAGACCCTTTTTTTCCCAGCGAATTATTGTGCACACTGAATTCTAAACACAAATTGACAATTCAATGAGCGTACCAATACTGCCCCCGTGCAGACGGTATACCATTTCGACCATCAACAAATAGCCAATATATTTTTGTGAAAAGATCCTAATAATAACAAACATCATCGCTCTCGGTCTCAAAGAACATAATTTAAAGCTACCTACGCACTACACAATAACACGAAAAGTGAACTTACCAGTGCCTTGAAGTTCATCCGCTCGAATGGTTTTACCATCATCAGTGTTAAAGATAACCAATCGGCTGTTAGTGGTAGTAACTGCAAGCTTGCCACTTCCTACAGCTGCTACATCCCAAAACGTCTCATCCAACCCGGGCAAATTCCCACCGACTTCGCGACACAGCTTCCACTCTCTTCCGACATTCAGTTTGCCGATTATGGACCCAGTCTGATCGAGATGCTTGAAGTGGAAATCGGCGTAAATTCGAGGGGGGACATCACCTCTTAAGATACTCAAATGTTGTTTGATGATTGGAAATAAAGACAGAAAGTCGCTCTCTGAGCCTACGTTGGTTACATCTCTTGCGATGGTTAGCGTATTTTGCTTCCTCTGAAGCAAAGCAGTTATTGTTTCTTTGTGTTCTTCAAATGCTGTGCTACGATCCTCCTTTAGTTCTTGGATCTCTCCAAGAATTCGGTCTTCTTCGGCTTTTACCTTGTCCCTCAACCGATCTGCTCCCTTTTTAACCTCTTGCACTGTTTGTGAAACTTTCTTTTCAAATTCCTCTTGATCTGTATTTACACTCCCTAAGCATGCTTGTAATTTTTTGATTTGATTGGTGAATCTGGGGAAGATTTCATTACAATTTTTCTTGTATTTGGCTGCAGCTGCCGCGCGATCAATGTACTTATGCGTGGGTTTGCAATGATCTACAACTGTACAGTCACGACAGATCAAGACACGGCATGTCTCACAGTAGAATCGATTGGTCTCACCTATGTGCTTGATGCATGTGTACTCCTTCTGTACCTCTGGTAAAGTAACCTTTCCCTCGCGAATATCTTTCAAGGTTCCGACTGTGTGATCAGCCAAAGCTTTGCTTCGCTTGTGAATTTTCATGCAGCCTTGGCAGATATTCTGAGAGCAGTTTAAACAATGATGTGTAACCTCGTTCTCAGTACATAAATCACAAGGCACTGTACGTTCCTCTTTGTCTAAGGTTTTGGCAATCTTCTCCTTGAGCTCGATTTTCTCTATCAGCGTTATCAGGAACCCATTGGTCTTGAGTCCACCGACGCCCTCGCGCGCAGGTAGTCGCGTCTCTTGCCGACACACTGGACAAGGTTTTACTACATCGTTGCCAAATAACTGAACTAAGCAATGTTCACAGAAGCTGTGCACGCATCTGAGGATTTTGGGATTTGTGTACCGCTCAAAACAAATACCACATTCCAAAAAGTCTTTACTAATTTCCTTCAGTACTGTAGATATCGTCGCCATTTTACCTGTAGTAGAAAATATAAGAAACATTAGATTTAGAAATGAAAGGTCGCCAGAACATTTCCTGCGTGGTATTGCAAAAAACTTGTTCTGGGTCAGAGTTGAACTAATTTCATGGTCGAGTGGAGCCCGAATAATTTATGGGTCAAAATGACTCAAAATCTGAGTTAAAATCGCATATTATTCGGGTCAGCTCGACCTGGAATATCGGTCAAACTCCCTTTGACCCAGATTTAGGGTCAACACTGACCCGTGAGATTTTAAAAAGTATCCTTTCTCACCACTTATGAACAAATAAAGCTAGACTTTAAAAAGACATGACATACAACATTTTAAAGTTGCACTGTTTACATGCTCATGTACAACTTAGTTCAACACAGTAGCACCTTGTAAACCCACATAAGATGCTACATAATTAGGTATCAGAATTCATTACTTCAATAACCTATCTTTCTGAAAGTTTTAATAATCAGCGTCTTGAGTACATTGTTAGGTAGATACGAGCGCTATATATATATCTTCGATATTATTAACCTCTCACCGTTGACTCAATATTAATTGAGTTAAAATTGAAGAAGAAAAAATGCGTCTCCATGTGAGGAAATGTTTAAAGCCCATGATGTATGGATTACAAGACCAGTATACCACTATGCATCGCTAGAAATGAACTTGAAAAAATATGGGATTCATTAAAGTTCTGGTAGACGACGGCTGCGACCAAGGCCTACCCGGTGTGGTGGTTTCAGTCTTCCGCCGTATTCAGTTTTCCGGGTGACGTAGCCAGACATTTCAGCACGTTGTTCGAACGGTTTTAGCTTTCCGGCGTGTTAAGTTTTCCGGGTGACGTACTCTCTTAATTCCTAAGACTGAAAATTCAGTCTAATATAGTGAAATTTCAATCTACTGGCGACTGAAACCAGGGACCAATCTAATAGATTGAAAATCAATATAATTTTAGATTGAAAATGTCAGTCTGTATTGCGGATTGAAATTTAATCTGAAAAGAGTGAAATAAATTCAATCTAATAGATTGATGAATTTTCACTCTAAATTAAGATTGATTAGAAAATTTCAGTCGAAGTTACGATTGACTTTTCAATCTCACATTTGATTGATTTTCAGTCCGTTGGGATTAAAATATTTTGTCCTGGAGCTAGTGGGGAATAGATTGAAATCACGGATTGAAATTCCAATTCAATCCGTTGCTGATTGAAACTGAACATACACAAAACAATACAATTTTAGTTGTTTTCTACTTTATTTCTATCATTAACATAATTTACATGTATTTTATTGTATTTATTGGCAATTGTTTATGGTAAATTCTCAAATATTTTCTCCAGTGGCCGCCTGTATGGAACAAATCAATATTTACAATTAAAATGTCTTAAAAATTGTCTGATGATATATAATTGCTGAATAGCAATCTCCAATGTTCAACATAAATTACATATATTTTATTTGAAATTGTTTATGGGTATGTTCTCCACTCACTTTGGTACTGTGCCAGCCAAAACCCATGCTAAAATGTCTACACTACACACGAGGAAAAAAATATATTTCTGGTGAACTCGCACTTGAAACACAAATTTAAATTGTTTACTGTTGGATGCTGAGTAAAAATAAAATAAAATGTATTCACTCAAAAGACCATTGATGACGTCACACTTTTTATATGTGCGCTAAAGTTGGTGATACGAATGCATCCTGTGGCTACAACACACAAGCTATGTTAGAGCTCTATAAAAATAGTCAACATACAAGTAAACAACTCTACACCCTAAAGTAATTTTGACCCCCCCCCATTATTGGTCATACATACTAAATACAGAACAGGAAAACAGCCCTTCGGGACGTTTAGAACAGTGTAACAAATTAACAGCAGTAATGCAATAAATGTGACTGTCCGGGCAGGAAATACTTTGCATGTTTAACACTCTCATCTCTTAAACTTGAAAATTTAGGTTGGCCATCAACAAAGATGTGTTATTGGTTGGTTGTAGCTGGGGACCTGAAAGTTCTTAACTTCAAGATATGGTAGAAGTATAGTACATGTGTTAGGTTTAACCAAATCTGCATCAAGAATATTATACAATAATAAATCACTGCAGCAAAACATTCCCAACATTGTTGCTTTATAGGTTTATAATGAGTGAAATCTACTTCAAGTAACTTAACTTCAAGAATGTGATTCTAGAATTCTACTCTTCAAGGTTCATCCCTTTAAGTGCTGTATAAAAAGTACGCACACCAGGCTTGGCTTCTGCAGGTGGGATTACATGATAAATCATTGCAGCAAAAAAATCCCAAAACTGCTGCACAGTCAGAGAATACTTAACGTCAAATATGTAGTGACACTTGAACAACCTGTCAAGTGCTGGAACAAGGGTAATTCCTGCAGAAATGGCAATCTTATCAACAATTACGAAGTATTGTGTCGGTTTTGTCACCACCCCAAAAGACAGTAGATATGGTTGTGTGTAATGGTCATCTTTTTTGCTGGCCACTGCTGCTACGTCACTCCCTTCCTATGAAATGAATGGGAAAATGAAGCCACACTTAATACATTGGTATTAAACATGAAGATTTCACAACAATAAAGTCTATGGGATATCGGGTGTGGGGGGGGGGTACTTCTGTACAAGCAGGGAAGAGTGTATTGTAGTATGGGAACATTTGGGGACACTTGGGGGAGGGGGGACTCTCCCTGCCAAATATCGGGCATAGTATAAAACTCTGTGGTTATCATGCTTGTACCCCCTCAACCACCAAGTTTTTTGTTGTTGTCAAATTGGCCAAAACACGGGCAATGCATCTTTAAAGGGGCTGTGTCGTCATGATTATAGCAGTAAATGGAATAACCCAGCTACTAAGCGCGCTTGCGTGCCGGCACTCACATCAGTTTGACAAACACTGCAATCACTGTGTTATGACTGCAAGTGCGCGTGTGCGCATGTTTCCATGGACACAGCCACATAATCATGACGACACAGCCCCTTTAACTCCGAGGTATATGAACCATAATAAGGTCAATATTTGCATACTTACAGGTATGTTTTGGATGACGTGAAAGATTGCATCTTGCCTAGAAGATGCAGAGGACTGGTGTCCCTTCTTTCTAGTTACAGATTTATGTAGTAGAAATACCAAAGCATGTACAGCACAAAGATCACCTGGGAAGACAATGCATAAAATCAATTGTTAATAACATCAGTTAAAGTACGTATTAAGCTTACCTTATAGAAAGACATGGGATTTCATGACCTGGCTAAACCTTAACCAACAATATGGAATAGCCTGAATTGAATGTCAATTTGTCAACATTTAAAACTTGTTTGGAACACATATCTCTATCCTATCAGAGAAATTGTAATTTTGTTTACACTTCTGGGTCACACTTCGTAAAATGTTTTAAAAAATTTGGTCTGGGTAAATGGTTTTGAAAACTATCTACCTAATCACCTTTGGATGTGCAATTTCATGGCCATCTGCAGATATATGTATGCAACACAAAATCAATGCACAGAAGTGCACAATAGTGACATCAAAAGTGGAAGCTATTAAAAAAGCATACATGGGTTTTGTTTTCCATGTGATAACACTGTGTCTGCTGTACCCAGTTGTGGTTTCGAAAATTGGAACTAAAAGTTACAGTGCATTAGCAATGCTAACAACAGAAAAAATATAGCGCGTCTGCGTCCTATCCAACTCGGCCTTCAGCCGCGTTGGATAAGGGACGCAGAAGCGCTATATTTTTCCATTTTCCACGAGCGCGCGGGTGATAACTTTAAATGCATCAACTATACCTAAATCTAAATTTGTTTAGGTCCCATTTCATACTTCCTGCGAATTCGACACGAATGTTGACGTCACAAATTCACAACAAATAATTTGCACCAGTTGAAATGTGTTCAATCTTGCAAAACATTTCCAGAGAAAACAGGGATGTGCCGTAAAAATTCACTCCACATTCCCAATCGCAGGTTACGACTCGTGTTGAAGTCGTAACTATTTGAGGCGCGACTAGTCAAATAGTAAAATTCACTAACGCCACTACGTTACTTATTGTTTCCATCCTCCAAAGCTTCTCTTGCACTAGTTGATATTCATTCTTCCCAATTTCAATTAGTGCATCTCAAACACCACTCCACTTAATAGTAATGAAATTGTCTTGCTCTTCCTTAACAGGAGTCCAGGTTCTAAGTTGATCTGTAGGACAAAATGTAACGCACTTGCAACTTTAAATTAAGATGAAAAGAGAGTATAAAGATTATGTTATTTACACTGTAAGAAATATCCGTATTTTTACGGACATATTTTACGGAAAGTAGTCCGTAAAAAGTGATTACGGGAAAAATTGCACGAAGTCCGTGAATTTACGGTGAAAATCCCATCAAACGTTCTTAGTTCCAGAAGTTTTTTCTATGTTGACACATAATACAAAAAATAACCACTTTTAGTAATAGATTAATTGAAAGTATAACTATTTTAATGGAAATAGATTTTTTGGGGTGCCAAAAAAATACACAGTAATTATAAACAAAGAAAACATTTGTTTTGTAGTATATTGCGTTTGTACGAGGAGAAGATTGTTTAGAAGAAACGGATTTGTTCCGTAAACAATTTCGTGGTTTACAACTTTAAGTAAAATAAACATAACTTATATAAAACAAATTGTTTTGTTACATTTTCCCAAGTATAAATATAAATTCTAGATAACTAACATTATTTCGAGCATTTCAATTTAAGTCTAATTCTGATTATTGTTATTTTATTTGTGTGGATATATTTTTACTTGAACGTGGATATCAATTTTTACCTTTGCATGCCGGGTATAATTGTCTAGGATCCGACCCCTTATCAAAATTTTCCTTAATAACACGCGTGTGCCGGCAAGGTCGTCCACAGACTACTTGAGCGGCACGCAGACGATAAAAAACCGCGGGCAAAAAAAAGTTTACTTTTTCTGACAACTTCGAAGTTCAAGACATCGCTATTTGACCCTCCTTGATCATACTCCAGCTGAAACTGAGTGAAAGGTATGTAATAAAAATGACACATAGAGTACATTTAAACGTGTTGGCCAGTTGTTTTCAATCCAAATCCAGAGATAGATGGCATAACAAAAATAGTTAGTTAGACTTTCAGTTTTTAACTGGATCAACCACCAACAAACACAGGCAGCAAATACCTGAATACGGGCAACTCAGCATTGACAACAACACAACTTGTGGTCATATTACATGTATTAATTCAACGTAAGACATACCCAAATGTTCTGCAAATTTATTTACATAGGCCTATATGGTACGGTAGCCTCAGTAACTGGGGTGCTAGTGCTGTACTCGGTTTTTCTTCGAAATTTGACATAATTTTGCGTAGACTTGTGTCCCTGTGGATAACTTTCAGTATGGCGCCACCACTTTTTCACTCATTTTTACAAAAAGGGATATATCATTGAGGTAAATTAGATACTATATTATTTCATATCGAATGTATGTATACAAGCACATGTACATGCAAATGTACGTGTACTTGTGTAGTACATGTACATGTATGAAGTTGTTTTTATTCTGTGAGTTGCATCAATATCTTGTTATTATTTTATGTATAATACAATTTTCAACCCCCTTTTTCAGAAAATCATGGATCACGCTTTGCTGGAAGGATGCATCCTGAAAGCTTTGCCAAATCTTCCAGATGCCCAAGTGCATAGTATTTTGTCAGTACTGGACGAACTAGGAGTGGAGACAGAGGAAGAATTACAGTTTGTTGTACCAGCAGATCTAGATAACATCCCTGCAATAAAAGCCAGAAAACTGCTTAAATTTTGGAGGAGCAAAGGTGAGAAAATAAAGTGCAACTTTACATGGGATCTTTCCAATTTTTGTTATATTTTAAATGTTTGATTCAGGTAAAAGACACCTTTATAAGGACATTGTAAATTGCTATTGAAATAATTCAAGGGGCACCAAGGAAATATTGCCTCCTTAAAAAGGAACATTACATAATTGGTTTTTGCTAACAAAACAGTTACTGGCAGTGTTAGCACTTTATGTAATCCACCATATACATGTACATAAACTGACAAACCCGTAGAAGTTTGATATCGATCGGCCATCTGGGTCACGAGAAAATAGTGAAAAACCGATCACACATTTGCATGAAATCATATAGGTTCAACAAATGAATAAAACGCTAACTGAGCGATAAACTCCAATCGGAAAATTAGTTTGTTCATTTCTCATCAACTATGGCATTTCAGACAGACATATTTCAAGGGATGTTTTCTACTATCATCATCATTAGACCGTGTAAGTTTTATGTAAATCTGTGATCAAAAGTATACTTTACATTTACCAATTCTGTAATGTTCCTTGAAAGTATAAGGCCTACGTAGTGGCACACAGCAATATCAGATGGGTTAACTGATTTGTCCCTTGCCTAACTGTAAGAATTAAAATTTTTTAATTAGGGAATAACAGTGCGAGTACGCGGTCTTCACTGCGTGGTAATGACCGGGTTGGTGGCTGGCGCTGTTAATGGACCGAGCCGGAGGCGAGGTCTGTTAACAGCGCCAGCCACCAACCAAGGTCATTACCACGCAGTGAAGACCGGGTACGAACTCGGTGTCAGTTTATACGCGCGCACATGTTACACACGCGCACTCAACATTGATACATTTTCAGCGCGCGTACGCATAAGTGCGCGAAGTTACAATGAAACTTACAGGGATATAAATAGGCGTGTGATACAGTGCAACGCGCAAGGTTTACACAATGTATGCTGATTTAGTGGCCACTCGCTATTTTCCAAAGCCGGTCTTTATACCACCGTTAACCCTCCCACACGTGACCGGGTTTTGACCAATCAGAGACTTGAAACCGTCCAAGGTATTTATTAATGTTTTATGAAATCTAATTGCAGCTGAGAACAATGACCCCGATGAAACCAGCACACCTCAAGGACCTTCCTCGTCACAACAAGGCACATCAACTGCGATAGAGCCTGCAAGTGACAACTACCCCAGAGATGACTCACACAAGCCTTCATCAACAGATTGGTCACAGATGACAAAGTACCTTGGCATAAACTCCCTGCAAAACTTATTGAAGCTTGCAAGAAAGGGCAAAAGCCTGACCCAAAGGACAGGAGAGCAATGATAAGAATAATTATGGATGAAATCAACGGAGTGCATGTGACCCCTAAGAGAAGAGAACTGCGAATTGTTGCACAACAAGTTGTTCGAAAATTCAGCAAATCTTTCGCTGATACTATCAATGGTGTGACAATAGGCGATGGATCGTCTACTTTGCTGCAACAGTTAGAAAGTAGAAAGGAAAACCTCCAAAGGCAATCAGGTCTTAATCGCCTCCATAAACAAGCTTCAACTTCTAATGAAAGTGAACCGTTGCATAAGAAATCGAAAACAAAATTCAACAGCTATGGATGTGTAAAGGGTCAGTGGCAACCAGATCTTCTGGAAGGGGAGTCGCATGACACACAAGAGCAGAAAAGGGAACTGCTGAAGGATGAGTATGAAAAACTGCCATGGTGTACACAAACTGTGGATGACAACATGAAAGCCACGTACAGCACACAACGCTTTGAAATAAACAATGGAAAGAGCGTTGAGGATGTTCTTAAGCAGTGGCCTTTCCTTGCTGAGGAGAAATGGCTCTTAGACCATTTCCACTCCCTAACAGGGATTGACTTACAAGAGTTACTAAATGATTCTCTTATGTCAAAGGCATCCAGGCTGTTTGAATATCTCAAAACAAAGAGTAACCCTGCATCATTGGTAGAAGTTGTGCATCAGATCAAAACCACTGTAAGCAAACAACAGAATAAGCTGGCAGTTATCCAATGTCTCCCTGTCTTCTTGCTGCATATTTTTAAGAAGATATATCTGTTCTCATCCGCTGCTATGATGTAAGTACAGTACATGTACATGTACATGTGTACATTGTATACTCAACTCATTTGAAGTTGCTTAAAGGCACTGGACACGTTTGGTAATTGTCAAAGACCAGTATTCTCACTTGGTGTATCCCAACATATGCACAAAATAACAAGCCTGTGAAACTTTGGGCTCAATGGTCATCAAAGTTGCAAGAAAATTATGAAATAAATAACACCCTTGTTGTACAAATATGTTTGCTTTCAGATAGAAATAAAAGGCTTCAGCTGAAGTATTTTAATATTTTAGTGAGAAATTACCTATTTCTCAAATACTATGTTACTTAAGAGGGAGTCGATTGCCAATGTGTTATACTATCAACAGCTCTCTGTTGCTCGTTACCAAGTAACTTTTTTTGCTAATATATATTTTGAGTAATAACCAAACGTGTACAGTGCCTTTAACAAAAGGAATAATGATACTAGATTTTTTGAGTTCTCCTTCCAGATTTAAGCCAGGGTCGTACTTTACTTCATGTGAGTGAGAACGCAAAGCTAATTGTAATGTAAATATTGCAGATTCGCATGAAACATTCACACCAGTGAAGCACAATTCAACTTCGGCAACTAGCTTGTCAATATTTTGTTGTGGATAAATTATTTCAAAGCCAAGTTTGGTACAAATAATCTTCCTAACCTTGCTGTTGGTTGTTTTAACAGGTTACTGAGGGTTGATTTTTTTACTAACTTTAGTCATAAACATTATGCACTTGTAGGACATGGTGACAAGAAATGACATCAGTGACCTTCCCTCTACACCCTGCATTGCAGTTATCGGTAAGTTTTTTGGGTGGACCCTAAAACCCTTTAAACTTCAGAATCATACAAACACTGAAATATTTTACTAAAATACAAAATGAAAAAAAAAAAAGGAATTTTATATCAACTTCTTATAGTGGTATATTTTGTATTTTGTATCATTTGTCCCAAGCATGCGAACAATACAACCATTAAGAAGTACCTATAAATAGTAGTAAACTTGCGGGTACAAACCATGTGTAAAATCTCTTTTGGGAGGAGTGTTGGCTCTGAAAAGAGCCAGTATACTCTGCTCGTCTTCAGGAGAAGACAAGCAGAGTACACTGTTCGAAACGTCAAGACCAAACCGGCTCTTTTCAGAGTCAACACTCCTTCCAAAAGAGATTTTACACATGGTTGTACCCGCAAGTTTACTACTATTTATAGTTACTTCTGACTTTCAACACCATGCAAAGCTTCAAACACCACTTAATACAACCATTGCATGCAAATATCCAAAAGGCTTATTATGGTTATCTATTCGTATGAAATTTTCACAGGTTTGTTTTATGATTTGTTTTTTGAAAGTTAGATAATTTGATTGAGTGTTTTCATCCAAAAACTCATGATCTACCTTCCTCTCAAAATTGAGGTAGAATACTGAAAATTTAATATAATTTGTTGTAGGAAACATGTACTCGCCTAATGCTAAGCATTATCTTGCAATCGATGGCAATATCATCAACTCGGTGAAGTCAGACAAAGCTTTAACCATGATGTTTGCAGCCTACTATGTTTTCAACATTCACTACACTAAGGAGGCATCCTGCACCCTAGATTTTGTTCAGAGGTAAGTTGAATTTGACTGGAATGCAACAGTCTTAACCTGTTAAAGGCAGTGGACACTATTGGTAATTGTCAAAGTCTAGCCTTCACAGTTGGCAGTTAGTGTATCTCAACATATGCCTAAAATAGCAAACCTGTGAAAATTTGAGCTAAATCGGTCATCGAACTTGCGAGATAATAATGAAAGAAAAAACACCCTTGTCACACGAAGTTGTGTGCGTTTAGATAGTTGATTTCGAGACCTCAAGTTCTAAACTTGAGGTCTCGAAATAAAATTTGTGGAAAAATACTTCTTTCTCGAAAACTATGGCACTATAGAGGGAGCCGTTTCTCACAATGTTTTATACCATCAACCTCTCCCCATTACTCGTCACCAAGAAAGGTTTTACGCTAATAACTATTTTGAGTAATTACCAATAGTGTCCACTGCCTTTAACATTGAAACAATTTAATTGTGAAACAATTAATGTTGGTAAATTTTTATCCAACAGAAATATTTAAAGGTGCCCTTTGACTTGATTGGCAGGATGGGCTTTAAACACTCTGCTATTTGACCGGGCAGTCTGTTTGATGTATCTTGACACCTAGATGGAATATTATTGTTTTTTTTCTTTATTGCATTTGTGGTAATGAGTATTGTTTTTATTTTTTCCCTACATGTCATTGCTCTCTGTGACCTCCAAAAAACAATCCACAGGTTACCTTATCATTTGGGATTCAAACTCACGACTTTCTGTATTCTAGACCAGATGTCTTCTGAGCAAAGCCAGAGGGCACCACAAACAATTTGAATAGATTGTAGTCATTGCATGAGTGATAATAACAAAAGTAGTATGTACCGTACTTGTCAAATAATTCTTCTAATGTTTTTCTCCCACAGATTCTTCATGGGAATAAATCCGAGTGATGGGTCAAAGACTGGGGTGAAGAAGAGAGACGGCAATGTCAGTGGTAAAGTCTTTGCACTGGCCACTGCAATGGCCCTCTTCGAAAGTGACTGGACACAAACAAATGAGCAGTAACTTTTATAGACTTAATTCAAAACTTAACTGAGGAAGTAGCAAAACATTTTCTTTTAAAATTTGTAGATGTTACAATAATTACAGTACTTACCCCCCCCCCCCATTTTTGTTTTAATACACGGGCCCAATTTCAATGAGCTGGCTAAGCAGAAAATATTTCTTATCATTTTTTTTTTGCTAAGCGAAAATCAGCAGAGGACCAGTCACCAATTTTTGCTGATACATTTCTAAGCAGATTAGTCTGCTCAGCATGTCTATGAAGTTGGCCCCTGTCCATGTTGACATGGTATTGCCCTGTGCTGACATTTGTGTTTGCTGCTGAAGTTTGTGTTTCCTGCTGAAGTTTGTGTTTCCTGCTGAAGTTTGTGTTTCCAGCTGCCACACAGGATTCGAGTTTATAATTGTTCGAGTTGGCTTCTCATCACTAGATGAACTCAATGGTCGAGTGTTTCAGACATCTGCTCTATAGATAGTGAATTATTTTCTGAAAACACTTGAAAGGTCAGAGAGTGCTTATTTTTACTGCAGTTGGGGGGCAAGATAAAATAGCTATAGCATGGAAAAACAAATTCAAAATGCCTTTTGCACATTGATAGTACATTGATATTAAGTAAATTTGAGATTTGGCATGGAAAGTAACTTTAATATTTGAAAGTTGGCCCAGTTGCACTTGAAAGCAGGCAATCATAATGGATTGAGTCTTGCATAAAAACCAGGAGTGGATCCTGCAAATTTGGGGTTGGGGGGTTGGTCAGGACACGTGTGTCAGAGTGATGGGGGTGAGGGCAACCCCCTCTGAGCACATCCCTTAGATTTTCTTTCTCAGGAAAAACTGGTGTTGGGTTTTGAGATATGATTGTAAACGCTGTTAATTGATGTTGGAAATTATTATTGTGGGCATGATTTGTTCCATTTATTAAATTCTTGATGTTCAAGATCTGCCTATACCTAAACCTCAGTTGTTCACTAATGATTTTGTTCAATGTAAGTGTCTATGAAGTTTGTGATTTCTTCCTTCCAGTTTATAACCACCGCTTAAGATTTCTTGACCCTGTACAGGAAGACCTCTTTACTTTGACGTTGATGATGATCCCCATATGACCCCAGAAAAGTACAAAATGGAACTCAAGTTTACATGTCTCTGGACATGCAATTCTGCTCGGCAAATTTACATATATTTTTTATACCAACTCCAAACTTGGTGTGTGGATTGGTCTTGGATCCCCCAGAAGCCTATTGTTTTGGACCACCAAGGTCAACATGTTAAGATATGGATTGGCATGCAGGGCATCTGTGTTTATGAAACAAAACTTTCCTTGGTTTTTGATTGGAAAACATTACTTTTTTTTTAATTATTGATTTTTGGGGGTTAATTTTATCCGTAAATTCAAGAATTTTATTTTTACAGAAAAAACTCGGAAATATGTCTTTTCCGTATTTTTACGGAATAAGTTTTATGTTAACCCCGTAAAAATACAATATATCCCGTAAATATACAGATTTTGTTTTTACGGACAATTTTTTTTGGCCATATTTGTACGGAATTATACCATTCAGTCCGTAAAAATATGGATTTTCTTTTTACGGACAAATTTTTTTTGTCGTATTTGTACGGAATTATTTTTGTGTTAATTCCGTTAAACATACAGTTTTTCTCCGCAATATTTAAATAATTCCGTTAAAAAAGACTCCGTAAAATTTACGGAACCTTAAAAAAGTTCCGGTAATTGTGCTGCCGGAACTTTTTCCGTAAATTAACGGAATTATTTTTTACAGTGTATACTTCCAGAATAGTGTAATTAAGAAAACAGATGCAACCTACAACTAACACAGAAATGCATTGCATTTTAAAATAAATATGAAGGTACAAATAAGATTAACAGAAAATTCGCTACAGAAACTTGATCAAAACCGAAACAACACTTTATATGAAACCCAATTTGGTGATTTAAATAACTGCTGGGTGTGGATATAACGTCCGGTGAGGGGCTTGGTCTTTCAACATCCTAGCCTGAGCCATTACTGATGACCACCCCCCCTCCCCATTCTATCATCTTGAAAACTATGTCAACACAAATGATTATCTTACCAACTCAGCTCTGGATAGTCTTGGAAACCTGTCAAATCTCTGAAAAATAAATTCAAATAATAACTTTTTAATAAGTAATAATTATGCTCAGCCTGAGTACTGTTTGAGATTCATCATTGTCATGGATGAGTTACATTGACTCTTTAGTCTTATATTATTATATATAGAGGTAAGGAGATAACAAGGTGGAAGGTAGTTATTGAACAACATGTTGAGAGTTGACAAAGTATGCCCTACATGGTAACCATGGGCGCCGCCATCTTGAAATATTGTTTACTTTTTTTTCCGCTTTCGGCATCTGTCATGTTTGTACACTTTTGTTGTTTTAAAATAAATTCATTATTATTATTTTGTGACTGACCTTGAACTAAATAAAACCATGCTCATCAAAACTAAGTAAGAAAAGGACAGCACATATTAAATAATGCCTACTATTTTTGAAAGGAAAACTAGGAGAAGCTCAACTTGACATGACTTGACTTACGTGTGTACACTGCATCAACAACAAGGAACACACATCGGATGTGTTGAAGCGATTAGTGTCGAGTACATCTCAACACTAAACATTAAACATTTATAATAATACCGCAGGGAAAGTCGTGTATTGTCGACAGCGGTGTTTGTTACTGAGCTACTCGGTTGTGTTTTTTTCTGCCAATAGCGTTATTTCTACCTCCATGGTTAAACTTAGAACAAAAGGTAACATTCGTAGGCCTGTACATGGTGGCAATATTTACAAAATCCAAATGTATAGGTTTACCTACACAGGCAGTACTCACATTCCAAAACACGGTTTCGCCTCGTCGTCGAATCATGGTCGAACTCCAAACGTGACTGTATCTTGCTCACGGCGGCGCGCGTACATCAACGGGTCTTTTACTTCAGTTAGTTACGCCATGGTTACGCGGTAACGAAGCAGAAGCACTGCCATCTTTCTTCGTCCTCGGCCCTTGAATTTCGCGGAGATCAAGCCATTTTTAATGGTATTTGCTGCTCATAAATGTGCGAATTCACTCACACACACACACAAACAAAAATGGCGGCAGTTAAAAAAAAATTGAGACCGAAATTCTTCGTCACGTGATTAGGGGTTTTGTTTTTTATTGGTCCGATTTCTCAATCTATTTGTTAATGCAGCGTTTTGATTGGTTCAAGTTTTCAATCGCATTATAGATTGAGACAAAATTTAGACGGCTTTCAATCTTTTTCACGATTGGGACTTGGATTTTGCGCAAGGCGGGAATTTCAATCGTTTTCAATTGTTTTCAATCTAAATCCAATCTATTAGATTGGAAAAAGACTCAATCGCTTCAAAGATTGGAATTTTCAATCGTTAGAATTAAGAGAGTAGTCAGACAAAAATACCGCCGCGAGTACCCTGGCGAGTACTGTAGTTCTCTCAGTGACCCCAAATTGTTTCTATTACGATTCTTTTCTGTTTAGTCACATATTCTCTTACCCCATCTTTACACGTATTCATGCGTACAACTTTAAGCAGGTCACACTCTGCTTCTATAAAAAACAAACCCCAGTTTCTCATACGATCCACGCGTTTGCCGCTCCTTGTACTCGACTCGTGGACGCCGCCATGACAGCTACCGGAGGGTAACGGATGACTCAATACGGCACTAAAAATGTACTACTTTCGCTTGCTGTGCGCAGGCATCGCATGACGTAATGTTACCGTATTTTGGTCATTCGGAAAACTGAACACTACGGAAATTTGAAACCGCCACACCGATCTAAGAGTAGAGCCAGTCGGGTACAATGAACGTCGACGGAGTAGTTGGTATAACATTATTTTCGTGTACGCAGACTGGATGATACCCGCCGTTCCCAACTAGTATTATTTTACCGTGGTATGATGATGTAAGTTTTAAGAAAAAGACTTACCAGGAAAGATCGAGCAGTCTTGAGGCGAGGAAATTGCTCCTTCGAGCAACGAGTAGAACGGGAGTAGTTTGGTATGAAGTCACATAGGGCGTGGTTGTTGTGCGAGAGGTGACGTAGCTCTTATACAAACAAGTAGACTTGCGGACAAGTCATTAGACTTTTATTTCGTTAAACACTCTCCGCGAAGCTCGCACAACTGGCAATGTGACGTTCTCGCGAGACTTCCGGCTTTCGCTTGACTTTGCTCTCGCGACTTCAGTCCTCAGTAGTCTCTGAAAGCAGATCGCGAAACAAACGGGATTGCTCCCCACGTTGTCAGTCACTGAGTGACTCGTTTACAAGTCTAATGGGAAAGCCCTATGTTGCGCAATATTCAAGCTATACAAAATATTGTGAAATGTTCAAAGCAGTGAACCATAAAGTCCAGCGTGTACGTCATGACCATCACTCTTTGTCGTAGACATGCATACAATAAAAATCTGCATGAATATTGCTGACTATAAATGCATAACGTGAACTTTGGCTTAGTATTGTAAACCCATTGCAAGAAAAACAGCAACTACAACTAACAAGGCAGTCTACACTCCAGAATGTGCCAACAGACCGGCATTGCTTGTGGATTCATATGTAAAATGTTTTGATGCATCGCCGTTGCATCTCAGGTTCATAACGCTGCAATCAAATTACACCATTTAACACCATGCCAAAAGTATAATACACTGAATATACATGGTTAACTTTCATTTGTAAAAATGTCCCCCTTTTTTATCGCTTGTGTTTTTGTCTTATTAGTTAAACCTAAAAGGATTGCTCTTTTGGATAGTAATTTTGTTCGCTTTTGGGCAATCCCTATAGGCTTCTGTTTGTTCGTTGTATTTTGGTATGTCTCTAATGTTTTCGTAATGTTTTATGACATTTCAAGTGTTTGTTGCTGTGTTTGCTGTGTGTTGTTTTGTAAACGCAGAAGGAAAGTACCAGACTCATTGTTCAAGGCTGTATTAATTTTAGTCTCAGAAACACAACATTGATCTTGGTACATATATTTTATGTGGGCCTACGTCGTTTTACGCCAAACATTACTTGATTGTACTCACACAGTGCTAGGTTCGAATCCTACTCAAGAATAATCTGAAGTTTAAAATAAGAAAGGGAGTGGTAGCACTTTGGGAGTATAACTAATTATTTTGTATTAATTTTATAACTGGACAAACTATCGTAGCGACAACTACTTCGTTGTTAATGCTGTGATGTTGGTCCTATGCCAAGTACATGGTATTTTAGGAGCTTCCACTACCTTCCCTGCTTGATCTATCTAGGGGTGAGAGTCATTATACTAACGGAAAAGTCTGAAAATTTTGATACCAAATCAAAGGTATGTTGAAATGATGGCATTTCTACCGTTTGGTAACCCATGGGGTTGTAGATTACAAGGAGCTTTAGGAAACAGTATCCAAAGCACTAGAGAAGTAGACCAATGAGCAGGATTTCTTAATTTTTTGTGGAAAAAATATTGTCTGATTTTCTTCATCAGGCCGACATAACAAGTCTGAATTCAGCCAAAAGTCTGAACAATCTCATCCCTGTCTATCAGACCATAACGGGGCTATTTAAAACACAAAAGAGAGAGAGAGTAAAACTAACGTTAGAACAGGTTGAGGATAATTTCATTTTGTGCATAGATTGATGTGCTGTAACCCGCATACAATCGAATGGTCTAAAATTCCACACGTACAACATAAGTGTTTCAGGGATAGAGGCAAATCAAAAGTCGAACTTGGGTCACGACGTTTGTGTTTTCTTTCGTTATTCTGTGGTAAACACAATTATTGAAAACAGTTAGAAAACTGTTTTCATAAACTATGTCTGTGGCCACTTAATACAACATGAAGTACATTAATACGCAAGGTTCTAGTCTAGTCCACGTTCCAAAAATCAAACGTTGGTCCGGACAATGCTGTGATACGATCACAATCGAAATGATTGGATTCCCTTCAAGAGAGGGCGCTATACCCATGCTACACTTTCAACGCAGGAAATTATTTTGACCAGTGTCTAAACCAGGAGAAAGGAAACAACAACCAGTCAGCGAAACCAACAACACTCTCGACGGAGTGTCGGTAAGTAGTTGTAATATTTTGTACTTTGATGTCAAAACTAACAATGTTGGAGTTTCCAGAGTGTGGTAAAGTTGGGTGGAAGGGGATGGCACGTTGCACATGGAAAACCATTCACAGCCGTTCAAAGATTATAGCAAGTTTTCACAACTGCCAAAGTCAAAGTCTTACTGTTAAAAGCAGTGGACACTACTATTCGTAATTACTCAAAATAATTGTTAGCATGGAACCTTACTTGGTAACGAGTATAAATGGAGAGCTATTGCTATCTAACACATTGTGAGAAACAGCTCCCTCTGAAGTAACGTAGTTTTCGAGAAAAAACGTAATTTTTCAAGAATTTGACTTCGATACATCATAAATTTAATTAGAATTTGAGGTCTCGAAATCAAGCGACTGAGAGCACATCAACTTCGTTGCTATACAAGGGTGTTTTTTCTTGCATTATTATCTCGCATCTTCGACGACCAATAATTGAGCTCAAAATGTTCACGTGTTTGTTATTTTGTGCATGTTGAGATACACCAAGTGAGAAGTTTGATCTTTGACAATATTTACCATTAGTTTCCAGTGTAGTCTTTAAGATTTAATTGCGTAGCCAAGAAAATGTTTTTGCCTGTCGTTAGTTTTCCATCATTTAAAGATGCTATGTCAGATTGTTTGCCGATTTTACCCAAAATTTTGATTTAGGTATTTTGATGAGGGTCGAGAAAGTTACAAGCTTTCATTTGAGCCATTTCTCGAAAAAGTCCGCCAATTATTAGTAGCAGTGAAATAAAATTGGCAAAGTTTTTGTCGGGATCCCGACAATATATCACGTGACCAATTCTTATGTGTTTTTTAAGAGACGTTTTAAATTTTTGTCATGGTTCCTGACCATTAAAAGTAAAAGTTAAACTTGTTTTCGTTTGAGCGGGTGATACCATCCACTCAAAAAAATATATTGTTTAATGGTTCGGGCCAAAAATCTGACATAGCATCTTTAAAAACAAATCATTAGCTTTGGCAAGGACCTAAGCTGAGAATAACGTGTAGTAAGTTGTAATGCTCTTCATGTCAACTTTCCCACTGATTATACTATTCAGCTTTTCTGCAGGGCAAAGTTTAACCGTGTGTGATACGATAAACACATTTTGCTGCAGTCTGCATGCCCTTGAACTCCGGCTCTTTGTGATAAGGGGTTTAGGGGGCTTATGTGTGTATAAAAAGCACGCTCCAATGTGTTTGTTGAATTAGGAAGCGAACACGCAGCCATACGTACAGCTATTTCTTGTTGAAAAGGAACAATTGTCACGGTACGATACCATTATAGAATAATACAATTAATCCATGGTTATCGGATACACTTGAATTATGAAATAATTTCTTTTAGTGTAAAAAGCAGACTATAAACACAAACCAAGTTGTGTTTGTATTATGTGTATCAAAACCACAGAAAACCATGGCAAATTGTTTACAACAAAATTACATAATACATCCCTGACCCATTTTCAATACAGCTACTTGTAGCAGATACTTGCGTAACAGTTCTGTTGGCGCAAAGAAACTTTATGCAATGCAGAAAAATGAGCAAGCTACCAGTCACAAACATGTGCACTTACCGAAATCTAAGTTTGGTATTCTTTTTCTGGTTAGTGTAATTTTGTTAGGCTTAGCTATATTATTGTTGTGCTCATAAGCTGCGGCCCGAGGTCCACGTGTGCTTATCTGGAGCTGATCTCTAATCGTAGATCATTGAGTTCATACTTGAATGTCTGCGATTCTTATCACGCCGGGTTGGGGAATTACAAAATAACCCCGACCCCAATCCATTTCCATAGGTGCTTGCTGTAAACAGTGGTTTTACCAAACGCCAATTTAATTATGCAATATAGTTTTTGTCGTTGCCCCTGTAGTCTCTAATAATGTGTAAGTGTGAAAAACCACTCGTTTTGTCCGCCATAGTTTACCACTCTTGCAAAGCGCAACATAGATGACAACTCTTTCTAGAGTGAAAGACAGGCACTTTCAACTCGATTTAGAGTGAAGTTTGTTCCAATTTCACTCACCAGAGTGACAAAGAATTACTCTCACTCCCAGAAGAGCGAACTGACACAAGAGAGTGACATGTGTAAATTGTAGACTTTGTAAACGAAATTCCCCGGGGAGCACCCCGTCTTTAGGCAGATTCTTTTGTTGTTATCCTATTTTGTTTTGTTCTCCAGAAGTTCACCAGAAGGTAGTGATTATAGGTTAATTAAAAACTGCTCATTACAGTCTACTGGCCGAATTACAAAAGAGTATACATTGACGTATACATTACAAGTCTACTTAAATATGAAATCACACTGTAAAGTAAACCACAACACAACGACTGGGCATTAATAATGTTCGGCGTAAAATGTAACTTTATGACTTGAGGGTAGCAAAGATAAACGAATCCCCCACCCTCGTGATCATCACGAGACTAATTTTGTAGATAAGACTGGCCAGACCGAAGCGATTATAACCGACCGGGTTCCGTTGGGTATACTTTACGGTCACTTTATCGATGTGTGCCCCCAGACGGAAGACGTAGTATAGCCCGGGGAAAAACGGAGTAAGCAATTCATATTGTTTTTGTTAAAAATAGTAATAACAATAATAATAATAATAACTGAGCGTGAGAGTTTGACCGGTTTCTTGTCGTCTGTATGTCACTTGCTGCATTTTTTACTGTCATTTGAACTTGCAATACTTTAATAATAATAATGATAAACAATAATACAATAATAATAAAATATAAATGTGATGAAGGTCAAATTCTGAATGGGAATGGAACAATTTTTTTTTGAAAATAACTTTAGCAACACAAATGTTATTATAAATGTCATATTTGTTTGTTTTGTCAGGGGTTATGTTAATACATACGGCCTTTTGTTACTGGAGACAAGAGGATGTCCTGTGTCTGGAAGAATGGTGATAAAACACTTCTTCCTGGCATACGACTGTTTTATGGTTTCCAAAACGATAGGTACATGTCAAAGTCATGAACAGTGAGCAGGAAGTTCGTTTAAAATAGTAATAATTAAGGTGGCACAGCAGCCGCAAATCAAAAGGCAAGAATACAACACAAAGTGAAATCGGCAGGATCACCACATTACAAACTAATTATTGGGTGCGTTCGTTTAGCTTCCCTGGGTCGACCCCGGTGTGTGGCGGTTTTTTTTCCCCGGACGAACGTTGGGAATTATCTGCACACGTTCGTCCTGTGAAACAAACGCCATACACCGGGGTCGACCAGGGGAGCTAAACGAACGCACCCACAGACTCTTTCTAAGGTGGCCATAATAAATTACAAGTACATAACGTTTGGCAAGTACACTGTATTGAATGCATAACAAAACAAATGTTCGCAACTAAAACGGGAATATTCTCGTATGATGACAGTAGACTTTGTAATCCTCGAAGGTGTATTAAAAAGTTAGGCAACGCAACAGTCCAACAATGCAGTTCAGGGTCAGGTTTATTGTATTAATATTCTTAGGTAAGATTACAATAGTTGTTTAGGGTGGCCAGGATTAATTACAAGTGTGAGAATAGTTGGCGAGCATTGAGTATACAAATAAAAATAGTGCATAACTAACGGACATTTTCCCGTATCAGATGGCAGTAGTGTTTGTAATCGTAGAAGAAATATTGAGTTTATAGGCAAGGGCAAAAATCATACTTCAATGCAAGAATACACAGAAGAAATTGACGATCGGAAGGCATACATAACAAACAATACAGACCCATTCTAAAGGATGGCCAAGATAAATTACAAGTACGGAAAGTTTGGCGACACATACAAATTATGCATAAACTAATGGAAAGTGTTCTTGTATCAGTGGTTTTGTCATCATGTAATTGTATTACTGATAAGCTTGAGTGGTGGAATGAAATGGCACTTGGCTGCAATAAACGGCCTTGACCATTGAGTGTTAATATCGTCACTGGGACCGACTGCGAATGATCAAGTTGTCATACCACTGACCTTTGATTAGTACGCATGTCTGCAATGAAAGTTGCTTTGGGAGATTTTGTTTGGTAAAAAGAAAAAAAGAAAAAAAAAACACATTAATGCGAAACATTATTTGGTAACATTCCTTATCTTCAACGTATAAATACATAAAACGTTTTCCAGTTTTAACCACAAACGGACAATGCCCATTTTGTCTTATTTCAAAACAGTGTCATCAGTAAACCAACCAAGCAACTGTACACTTGTGTTGTCAAGTGATAGTGAAGAAGTTAACAAGATGACTGAGAATTGGTTCAACTCGGTAGAGAATGTCTTGGATCATGTCCGACTTAGAAGTCTTCTCGGCCGGCAATTTTTGGCCGAACTTATAGGGACGTTCATGCTGGTGGTGAGTAATAAAGGGGCTTTTGGTTTCGGTTTTTGTTTGTTTGTTTGTTTGTTTGTTTGTTTGATTGTTTGTTTGTTTGTTTGTTTGTTTGTTTGTTTGTTTGTTTGTTTGTTTGTTTGTTTGTTTGATTGCCGATGTTGTTGTTGTCGTTGTTGTTGTTGTTGGTGGTGGTGGTGGTGTTGTCTTGATTGGCGACGTTCATGTTGATTAAAGTAGTCGCCGATATCGCAACATGAATTACTGTCTGCAACAACAATTACCCACAGAACCCCCTGAGGCGGCCTTAACAAAAACAGTGGATGCTGCCCCTCTACCGGTCAAGTACCAATGCTTATATAAATATTAATAGTAAACTTGTGGGCACAACCATGGGTAAAAACTCTTTTGAAGGAGTGGTGGCTCTGAAAAGAGCCAGTTTGGTCTCGACGTTTCGAACAGTATTCTCTGCTCGTCTTCAGAATGCTGGACTACTGGTGGTGGTGGAGCTTACGTATGGCTGGAGGGAGCAGGGTATACTGTTCGAAACGGGTATACTGTTTCAAACCGGCTCTTTTCAGAGCCACCACTCCTTCAAAAGAGTTTTTACCCATGGTTGTACCCGCAAGTTTACTCTTAATATTTATATTTATAGTTGATCTTATTCTCCACACCATGCAAAGCTTCAAACACCATTTACCAATGCTTATGATTTCTATCCCTTGTTTAAAGGCACAGGTCACTATTGGTACTTACTCAAAATAATTGTTACCTTCAAAACGTACTTGGTAACGAGCAATGGTCAGCTGCTGATAGTATAACACATTGTGAGAAACGACTCCCTCTGAAGTAACGTAGTTTTTGAGAAAGAGGTAATTACTCACTCACAGTAATAAAAGACGTCAGGCCTCAGCATTTTCATACATTGAAACCACGCTCATTAGTTTGCGCAACAAGTGTTTTTTTCTTTCACTATTCTCTTGCAATTTCGATGACCACTTGGGTCTTATTTTTCACGTGAGAATTCTGGTCATTGACAATTACCAAAGGTGTCCAGTGCTTTTGACTCTGTTTTTTTTTTTTTTTTTTAACTATAGTTATTACCTACAAACTGTACACAATTCGTCTGTTAAAACAATTTTTATTTTTTTTAAATCACCAACCTTTATTTCCTTGCTGTTCTTCCGTCCCTGGCTGTAGATGATCGGTGATGGTGCCATAGCACAACGACAGTTCTTTGGTAACGATACGGGGGCGGGCTTCCTGAACGTTAACGTCGGCTATGCCTTCGCCCTCATGCTCGGTGTTTACTTCACTGCCTCGGTCTCAGGTATACACTCCCATTAAATATCCAGCCATGTTTAGTAGCCTGTAAATGTTGACTTTACTCTTATATACACAACTGATGTGTGTTATCAGTTAGCACTCTATCTCAGCATTTTGCCGAGCTCTGTGAACAACAAAAACACATGCATTACTGGGATTCGAGCCCACGACCTCTGTAATTCTACACTGCAGTAAATCAGACGGCAAGACTCTTTTGAAGTGTGAGTGATGTGTCCAAGATGGACAATGCGCTGCCGTTTCAATGAGCCATTGTGTAATAAGAAAGACCAAGGAATACGTAAAATTGTAATTGTCTGGGAGAACGTTTGCCATTTTAAAGGGAAGGTACACGTTTGGCAATTACTCAAAACAAATATTAACTCAAACACTGACTTGGTAGCATGCATTTTGGAGAGCTGTTGATAGTATAAAACATTGTGGGAAACGACGCCCTCTGATGGCACGTAGTTTTTGAGAAAGAGGTAGTTTCTCACTAAAATAATAAAATATTTCTAGCCAGATGTCTTTTATTCCTATCTGAAAGCACACAAATTCGTCCATAAAGGGTGTTGTTTCTCTCATCATTTTCTCGCAACTTCGATGACCAATTGAGCCCAAATTTTCACAGGCTTGTTTTTTATGCTTATGCTGGGATACACTAAGTGAGAAGACTGGTCTTTGACAATTACCAAACGTGTACCTTCCCTTTAAGAGACGGGCCATTGAAAGTATCATTAATTTGAACCCCCACTCATCAAATCCGGACGATGTGTCTGTGTGGAGCCCCATCGTCGAGTGCCAGCTCAGTCTAAAAATAGCACAGGGCGCGCGCGCGCGGTATTTGAAACGCTCATTAATATGCAGCAACTTGAACTGTTGAAGTTAAAGCAGTATTTTGATAAACTGTGTACAAGAAGGAAGCCTGACTGGCTGCACAATAAGTGATGGCAAAACAAACGGTATTCAAACTTTGGTAGTTTACTTAGTTTAATTACTCTGTATTTTACATTTAAGTTCCTGATTGCTCAGCTGGTCAACAATGTAATTACTTATTATGATACAAGTAAAACTTCCAACCTGTTTAAAAATGTACACGATCCAGAAGAATGCATGCCAAAGAGATGATTTTAACCAGAATTAACTATAACCTGCGGAGTACATACAGTGTGAAGTACTTGACATTTCGCTATGCTGGTTTTCAGGATTAATAATGAATTTTTGTACACTATCGATCCGACACCAAACAGAAACCAAACTAAACCATATATTTTTTTTCAGCAAGAACTATACTTTTCTGTCTACCAGAAGGTAATTTTACACAACTCTAAGTATTTCAGTTTAAGCCATGAACACTTTCGGTAAACAGTAATGTCCAAGGCCCACACTTCGTGTATCACAACTTGTATACAAAAATAACAAACCTGTGAAAATTTAGGCTCAATCGGTCATCGGAGTAGGGAGAAAATAACGGGAAAACCCACCCTTGTTTCCGCACGTTTCACCGTGTCATGACATGTGTTTAAAATAAATCCGTAATTCTCGTTATCGAGAATTCATATTGTTTTAATGTTTTCTCAGAAAGTAAAGCATTTCATGGAATAATATTTCAAGAGAAGTCTTTCACCATTACGTTTTGTAAACCCTGTAAGTTATTTGTAAATCTGTGAACTTTTATTTATTTTTTTCTGTACCGAAAGTGTCCAATAGCTTTAAGAACTGTACACCTTTTTTGTTATCTAACAGGAGGTCATTTAAACCCAGCCGTATCTCTAGCCCTCTGTACCCTTGGTCAGATGAAATGGATTGCACTGCCTGTCTACGCGTTGGCCCAGCTCATTGGGGCCTTCTTGGGTGCCGCCACGGTGTTTGCTGTATACTACGGTGAGTTGTTATATCATGCATGGAGAAGATCTAATGTACTTTTTCCATAACAAAAAACACAATGCCCACAGATTTAGAATAAACTAACACAGTTTACCAAATTATGATAGTAGAAAGCTTCCCTTGAAATTTTACACACTGAGGTGCTGTAGTTTTTGAGAAATGAGTAAAAGTAATAATTTTCGTCTCAGTTTTAGCATGTAAAAACGTATTAACCAGTTTATGCTACGACTTTGGTATAATATCATAACTGGTTAAGGGGATTTTACATGCTAAAAATGTTTTGTCTCATAAGACCAAAATTATTTTGCGACTTGTTTTACTCATTTCTCAAAACTACACAACCTTAGTTAGTAATCATTATCTTCAAACCCTGTAAAGTTGAACGCAAATCTGTGGACATTTTGAAAAAAGTACCCGAATCCTTTAATTGCCAATCAGTTTGTGATTTCAGTACAAACCACTATTGGTGATACTGACAACCCCTCTCATGACATTGGCACTGGCTACGTTTGGTAATGGCAGAACCAAAATTCGCACTAATTGGTGTATCTCTGACAATGATGGCTCAATTTGGTTATCGAAGTTGCAATAACACAATGACAAAAAAAACACCCTTGTTATACGCATATGTGTGTTTTCAGATGCCCGAGAAAGGCTTCAGGCCTGAAGTTTGTTATCAGATTCAAAAAAATGAGTGACAAAATACATCTTTCTAAAAAAAAAACCACTACGTTACTTATCCAGCTAGAGGTAGTCGTTTTGCACCATGTTTTATTCTACCAGCAGCTCCCAGTTGCTCATTGCCAAGTAAATTTTATACTAATTCTCAATAGTGCCCAGTGCCTTTAAAATGAACCTTGGAGCTTTGTGAACCCCAGCCCTGAATCTGTTGAACTTCCTCGTGCCGAAGACGTCCATAAAGTTCCCCATGTCACACAACATTTAACAGATGTGAACATGCTGGTCAGGGTGTGTATGTAAAGCACCAGTCTATAATGTTCAAACTGCCTGGTATCCTGTCATGGCACACAGTCCATACTTTCAAACCCGTGTGATATCCTCAAAATATGTGGCAGGAGATTCTTTGTCCCCCCCCCCCCCCGCTGAGATACTTCCCCCAATACGACGAAGTGTGAACACACTTTTCTGATAGCGCCCTCTTTTGAATCCTCCTCCTCCAGCCCGTTTAATTTTCCATCGTGGGCGACATAATCTCCGTAAAACATGTTTCCCCATAAGCACGTGACTATTACATAATAACATTTTGTTATCTCTATATTACTACTAAACTTATACATACAGATACCATCAACAAGATCGATGGAGGTAACCGAACCGCCTTTGGACCTACCGGAACGGCCGGTATATTTGCCACCTATCCGGCCGAAGGAGTGACGATGGGCGCAGGATTTCTAGACCAGGTTTGTTATCGTCTTACAACTTTGATAACGGGACTGGCGTAACAAATTTTTCGTATTACAAAGTTGGTCTTTTATGAGCGTCTGGTTGATCGAAGGGTTGCAACATTTTGCTGAAATACTGGTTTGATTTTCCGACAATGAACTTTTTGGCGTTCACCAATTTGTGACGGAAAATGTTCATTAAAGGCACTGAACTTGTTTGGTAATTGTCAAAGACCGGTCTTCTCACTTGCTGTATCCTAACATTTGCATAAAATAACAAACCTGTGGAAATTGCGCTCAATTGGACACTGAAGTTGCGAGAAAATAATGAAAGAAAAAAAACGTCCTTGTAGGACAAGTTTGTGTGCTTTCGGATTGGAATACAAGACTTCTGGCTATAGAAGTCTTTTAATATTTTTGGTAGAAATTACCTCTTTCTCAAAAACTATGTTACGCTAGAGGCAGTCGCTTCCAACAACGTTTTATACTTTCAACAGCTCTCCAATGCTCGTTACCAAGTCAGTTTTTAAATTAATTACTTTGTTCTGAGAAATTACTAAACGTGTCAGTGCCTTTAAGGTTTTTCCGAGATTTTTTAACTGATCGAGTAATAATCGTTCGCCTCCGGAGTATGAGGTCCCCGGTTCAAATCACGGGAGGGGTTAACACATTCCTGACATTTAAAGGTAATAACTTTGAACCACACCCTTCTTCTATCTAAAGGGTCACAGTTAGTTTCATTCACCTCAAACATTGAATTTAGTAATGAGACAGAAATCTTGTGGTAACTATTTCTTTAATTATTTGGGTTTTACACTGAAAACATCACTTAGTCAATTGTCTAAAAAAAAAATAGTCATTTACATGGTTTAATTTGACTAATCTTTAATTGGTCACTCAATCAAAAGATTAGTCAATACACACTGAAATGACAAATTATAGTTTGTCTTTGAAAATGGTTTAAAATGACTAAATGATCTGGAGATTGGTAATACACGAAATTAAATTAGTCATCCAAGAAAATTAATTAGTCATGCAGCACAACTATTTAGTCTTTCAATTAGTCTGACAATACCAATAATTAGTCTTTTACACACTTCTGTTATAATTAGTCACTGTAAATTTATTGCAAATCCAACACAACTCCAACTGAAGCAACTTTGTTAACCATCAGTTCCTTTGAGAACAATCTGCTGAATAACTACTGAATCTCAATTTTTTTTTAACATTATTAAACAAACTTCAATAGATTTTTTTCCCAACTTGCAAAGTTAAAAAGTTGTTTTAACAACCCATTAGTCCCACCTACGGTACACACCGTGATGACAGGACTTTAATAAAGCGGTATTTAAGGTTAAATTTATCGACAGTGAAACAATTATGAAAGTAAACAAGTATCACAAGTCTCTAACTTTACGTGAAAATCTGTAATTTTGTATGCCCTTTCAGTGCAAAATCTTGAACAAAACTTCAATCACTGCCAACAATAACTTTGAGAGGTACATTCCATAGAGGAATTTGTTTGTTAAAAAGTTTAATTTAACACAGTTTAGACGCAATATTATGGAAATTTAGTATACAGAACCATATTGGAATTACATGCTTATTGCACACGTTTTGGGGGTGCTAACAGATTTTGCACTGAAAGCGTATCAGATAAAGTTGAAACTTACACAGTTTAATAATGTAAGATTGGCCATGATGATGTCTTTCTTTCACAATTGGACTTTGACTACTGACAGATAATTGTACTGTTTTATATATGGTTAAAGGGTGTGTACAACATTGGTAAGAATGAAAATATAAATGCTCACAGATTTGCACAAAACTTACATGGTACAAAGATGGTCATGGTAGAAAACTTCCATTGAAATAGTTTTGCTTGAAATGGCATAGTTTTTAGGAAATGAGTAAAAGAATAGTCTTTATAGTAGGGTCATATCTTTGGATTCCGTGACCATTTTTTTTGCTACCTTTTTTTCTCGATGGATTTGACTTCAGGAACCATCTAAAAGGAAAATAAGCCCCTATGAACCTCTGAAATGTGATAGGAACTTTTGTTTTATTATGCAATATTCAAAATGGCCTCCGACGGCATCTTGAAAAACATAAATTGTAATAGCTCTGGCCCCAGATGACCTAGACGGACAAATGAGATGTCCTTTTCCACTATTTCTGGCATGCCAAATACACTGGAATTGTAATTGTAAAGTTTTGGGACCATCTTGACCTCTAAATCCAAGATGGCCGCCATCTCCAACTTGAAAAACATAGCATGTAATAGCTTGGCACCATATGACCTAGACGGGAAAAAGAGATGTATACCAGTCTGGTCGTCAATCTTAAGAACACCATATTGATAAAAAGCAATTGTCTTCACTAGTTCTGGGATGTACTGCAGGTGAAATACAAAAAACGAGGAAATGTAGCACGCGACTGCTGTTGTTACATCATCAACAACAGAAACTACCTCGCCTTCTGCAACTACTTTAAACTCTGTAGACACATGTGTCGATTTTTCATCCATTTCGATGTACACAGAATGTGTGGTGTCTTCATCCTTCAATAAATAAAAGTAAAAAGTAAATTACTCAATATTGCTGTAAGCAACCAGATGTCTTATTCATACTTCAAGTACTAAATGGACAAAACTTAATTTATGCTACAATACAGCACATCAGTGCTTTGAGAAGCAATTTTGCAACATTTTTTTCTACAATTTGAGACCACTGCATGACATTACATAACACTATTAGTTATTATACAAGCATGAGTGGAATACAGAAAAACACGACAGTGCTTCTGCGTCCCATGTCAACATGGGATGCAGATTTTTTTGGGGGTTCATATTCCACGAGTTCGTGGGTGATCACCCCCACCCCATTTAAAGGAATAAACCATAAATAGGCAAGTTTTCCACAAATTTGTGCTAATTTGGATCAGAATTAAATACTCTAATCAAAAGTCCTTAAAATAAGTAAAAAAATAACCATGAACTTTGACACAATACCTTGACTTTTGACCCAGATTAAAAAAAAACATCATTCCGGAAATTTCATGAAAAAAAACTCTGCTTGATAGAGCAGATTACCACGTACAAAAACCATTTAAATTTATTTGGGGTCATAAAATGAAGGTTCTGTGGTGGTTTTGCCAGAAAGGAGGTGGGGTGCATGCAAGTAGTATTCAGTTGACACACATTACCGCTTACACTAGAATTAAAAAAAAAAACTCGATCCGTGTTTTGTGTACAAAACATATGGACACGCGTTTAGGAATCAGACGTCTGGTTCCCAGACGCGTGTCCATATGTTTTTGTACGCAAAGCACGGATCGAGTGTTTTTTAATTCTAGGACAAACGTGTGTAGATAATTCTCCACGTTTGTCCTGGGAAAAAATAATATGCGCACGCTCGTCACGTGTCGTGACTTCGCGATGCGTTCGGCAGAGTTCGGGGACAATCAGCATGTAGTGTAGTGGTAAAACAGAGTATTTGGGGACTGAATAACAGTAAGAATTTATAACTTTTAACATTTTTTGAGATTGCGGAGCGAGTGGGTTCTCTGGTCGCCCCCTTGGACATTGAGATATCAAAGGACACATTAGAGCCTAATTTTTGCGACATTAAAATAAAAATAAAGAGAGATTTTTGATTCCAAAATTCATTGAACAACCATTGAACCATCATCGTTTAAAGCGTGAGAGATATAAACCTATGAGGTTACGGGAGACGATAGCCGGACGAAACCGAAATAGTTCTAGCTAGGAGTAGTAGCTACTCTAGTACACTAGAAGTGGCTAAATCTCCCTTGTGCAACTTACATAATAGTAATAATGATTGGGTACGAAATGTCCTGCTTCAGGTATTCATGCAGAAATTTAATTTTGCCATCAATAAATATAAAATGTGAAAAACTGTTGACTGTGTCTGTGTAGGCAGTGAACTTACTTTGTCGAGTCCATGGTGAAAGTTGTATGGGATGTATGTAGGCCTGTGTACATGCACGTCAACCTGAAATACAAAACAAAGGTTTCTTAATTAAAATCCTTAAAGTGTTTGGGTACTTTTTGTACGACCCAAAACGCAATGTCCAAAGGTTTACATTTAAAATTAAACTTACACAGTTTTAAGATAATGGTGGTAGAAAGCTTCCCTTAAAATACTTGCTGTGGTGCTGTAGTTTTTGAGAAATGAGGAAAACAATGTCACAAAAATAACTTTCGCCTCAGGATACAAACATTATTTTAGCATGTACAGCGTATGTACCAGTAGCAGTACTGGTATTTACTATTTAATACGCGACTCTCCTGAAAACATCGCTTTGCCCTTTGTGATTTTCACCTTTTTCTCAAAAACTTGGCGACTATAAATCATGCTAATAAAATTGTTTTTTGTTTAGTTTGTTGTGACTCACAGCTAATTTCTGAATTGCTCATAACTTGCCGTCACTGCACTGGTGACTGGCTCAACAGAAACCGGTTGCTCGTGTATGGTGGTGTATTTACTTAAAAGTAGTGATAGCAATAGCAATTTTATACTACGTACAGCAGTACAACATACATGTACTCCGCAGTACGTTAGTTCATAAAACTTTTTTGAGTTGATATTGAAATTTGAAAAGGGAAACTAAAAATGTTGCTTATGTAAGTTAACGTTTGTTCATTCTCAGGCAGGCAAGTCCTCTATTATGGAACGCCAAATATGGAACGCCAAAGAGGCATTTAATCATCGGTGATGGCTTTTTGCAATCGGTCAACTTAAGGGATCGGAAGTGGCTTTTTGCAATCAGTCAACTTTAGGGATCGGTGGTGGCTTTTTGCAATCGGTCAACTTTTGCAACCGGTGATGGGATTTTGGGATATCCGAATTTTGCGTCCGGTCGGTGCAGGCCTACTTCAAAACCTATGATTGTGTAGATTGTGGATATTAATTGTTGTTATTTTCTAGTTCACACCACCATGGAGGAATATTACACTCACCAGCGGGTTGACTGACTTGCCAAACATTTTTAGAAGAGTACCATTTTATAACTATGTAAGGGGGAACGCAACAAACATCAAATTAATCAGCTCTTTCTAAAAAGCTAATAATAACAACAACAAATGGGTAGGAGAGGGTGTGGAAGGGTTATCTATGTCCCACAATTGGTTGTCGTCTTCCGGAAATGGTGTATGCCGGAGAAATACAAATATTTATATTCAATGAAGGGAAATGTTTTTGAACAAGAGTCTCTACCGATAGTTTTGTGTGTAAGGGAAAATCTGAAATCATACAAGTAGCCCTGTGTAAACAGACCCGGAGGTGAGAACATTATGACCACACAAAAACCGTTTTGATGGAAAACACATATTATGTGCATCATGAATGTGATGGACACACACAGACGGGACGCACTCAACACGTTTTATAAAAGGCTAGGTAAAGTATTATACAAATATTTCCTTGTAATAAACGGAGAGGCACGTATTAATTGAATCCAAAGCGAAAAACGTACTATATAAAGTTCTTAATTTAGGGGGGGGGGGGGGTGTGTAAAGTATAAAGATAAAAGAGTTAAATCTTATATAAAATTGAAGCTTGAAAATAAGCTTTACTCTAAACGTAATTTTGTTTTAAATTATTAATCAACTAACCTTGTGATCTTCATTTGCATATTTAATTAGTAAATCTTAGTAGAGCGCCATATCTCAAAAAGTATACTTCCGGGTCAACCGGAAGTTGGCCCATTTTTTGTTTCAGTTATACTACACAATCAATCTTCATTTTTTGTTTCAGTTATAGACTCCTTTTAATTTTTTACTTTGGGAAACCGTGACCCCATGTTGACCTCTATTTTCGGGTCAACCTGAATTGGGACCAGATCTCAAGACCTATACAGCCTATTTCAAACTTGTTCCAGTTTCCGCGACCCCATGTTGACTTCTTTATCCGGGTCAACCGGAAGTGGGACCATATCTCAAGAACTATACAACCGATTTTCAAACTTTTTTTTCAGTTGCAAACTCCTTTGTGTTAAATATTAACTTTGAAAAATGTGTCCCCTTGTTGACCTCTACTTCAGGGTCAACCGAAAG